>NC_090829.1:46874116-47176389 GCF_028021215.1 Eschrichtius robustus
ATATGCGGTCTACAAGAGATCCACTTCAGACCTAGGGACACATACAGACTGAAAGAGAGGGGAGGGAAAAAGATATTCCATATAAATGGAAATCAAAAGAAAACTGGAGTAGCGATTCTCATATCAGACAAAAGAGACTTTAAAATATAGACTATTACAAGAGACAAAGAAGGACACTACATAATGATCAGGGATCAATCCAAAAAGAAGATATAACAATTGGAAATATTTATGCACCCAACATAGGAGCATCTCAATACATAAGGCAAATGCTAACAGCCATAAAAGGGGAAATTGACAGTAACACAATAATAGTAGGGGACTTTAACCCCCCCACTTACACCAATGGACAGATCATCCAAAAGGAAAATAAATGAGGAAACAAAAGCTTTAAATGACACATTAGACCAGATGGGCTTAATTGATATTTATAAGACATTCCATCCAAAAACAACTGAATACACTTTCTTCTCAAGTGCACATGGAACATTCTCCAGGATAGATCATATCTTGGGTCACAAATCAAGCCTTGGTGAACTTAAGAGAATTGAAATTGTATCACATATCTTTTCCGACCACAACGCTATGAGACTAGATATCAATTATAGGAAAAAACTGTAAAAAATACAAACCGATGGAGGCTAAACAATATGCTACTAACTAACCAGGAGTAGATCACTGAAGATATCAAAGAGGAAATCAAGTGACACCTAGAAAAAAATGACAATGAAAACACAGTGATCCAAAATCTACAGGATGCAGCAAAAGCAGTTCTAAGAGGGAAGTTTGTAGCAATACAATCCTACCTGAAGAAACAAGAAAAATCTCAAATTAAAAACCTAACCTTACACTGAAAGCAATTACAGAAAGAAGAAGAAGAACAAAAAAAACCCCGAAGTTAGTAGAAGGAAAGGAATCATAAAGATCGGATGAGAAATAAATGAAAAAGAAATGAAGGAACAATAGCAAAGATCAATAAAACTAAAAGTTGGTTCTTTGAGAAGATAAACAAAATTGAAAACCATTAGCCAGACTCACCAGGAAAAATAGGTAAAAGATTAAAATCAATAGAATTAGAAATGAAAAAGAAGTAACTACTGACACTGAAAAATACGAGGGATCATGAGAGACTACTACAAGCAACTGAATGCCAATAAAGTGGACAACCTGGAAGAAATGGACAGATTCTTAGAAAGTACAACCTTTCCAGACTGAACCAGGAAGAAATAGAAAATATGAACAGACAAATCACAAGCACTGAAATTGAAACTGTGATTGAAGATCTTCCAACAAACAAAAGCCCAGGACCAGATGGCTTCACAGGTGAATTCTATCAAAAATTTAGAGAAGAGTTAACACCTATTCTTCTCAAACTCTTCCAAAAAATTGCAGAGGGAGGAACACTCCCAAACTCATTCTATGAGGTCACCATCACCCTGATACCAAAACCAGACAAAGACATCACAAAAAATGAAAATTAGGCACCAATATCACTGATGAGCATAGACACAAAAATCCTCAACAAGATACTAGCAAACAGAATCCAACAGCATATTAAAAGGATCATACACCATGATCAAGTGGGGTTTATCTCAGGAATGCCAGGATTCTTCAATATACGCTAATAAATCAATGTGAAACACCATATTAACAAATTGAAGGAGAAAAACCATATGATCATCTCAATAGATGCAGAAAAAGCTTTTGACAAAATTCAACACCTGTTTATGATAAAGCCCTCCAGAAAGTGGGCACAGAGGGAAACTATCTCAACATAATAAATGCCATATATGACAAACCCATAGCCAACGTTGTTCTCAGTGGTGAAAAACTGAAACCATTTCCTCTAAGATCAGGAAAAAGACAAGGTTGTCCACTCTGACCACTACTATTCAACACAGTTTTGGAAGTTTTAGCCACAGTAATGAGAGAAGAAAAAGAAATATTAGGAATCCAAATCAGAAAAGAGGAAGTAAAACTGACACTATTTGCAGATGACATGATACTATACATAGAGAACCCTAAAGATGCTACCAGAAAACTACTAGAACTAATCAATGAATTTGGTAAAGTTGCAGGATACAAAATTAATGCATAGAAATCTCTTGCATTCCTATACATTAATAATGAAAAATCTGAAAGAGAAATTAAGGAAACATTCCGATTTACCATCGCAATAAAAAGAATAAAATACCTCGGAATAAACCTACCTAAGGAGGCAACAGACCTGTACTCAGAAAACTACAAGACACTGATGAAAGAAATTAAAGACTATACAAACAGATGGAGAGATATACCAGGTTCTTGGGTTGGAAGAATCAACATTGTGAAAATGACTATACTACCCAAAGCAATCTACAGATTCAATGCAATCCCCATTAAACTACCAATGGCATTTTTCACAGAACTAAAACAAAAAATTTTACAATTTGTATTGAAACACAAATGACCCCGAATAGCCAAAGCAATCTTGAGAAAGAAAAATGGAGCTGGAGGAATCAGGCTCCCTGACTTCAGACTATATTACAAAGCTACAGTAATCAAGACAGTTTGGTACTGGCACAAAAACAGAAATATAGATCAATGGAACAGGATAGAAAGCCCAGAGATAAACCCACACATATATGGTCACCTTATCTTTGACAAAGGAGGCAAGAGTATACAACAGAGAAAAGACAGCATTTTCAAGAAGTGGTGTTGGGAAAATTGGACAGCTACATATAAAAGAATGAAATGAGAACACTTCCTAACACCAACACAAAAGTAAACTGAAAATGAATTAAAGACCTAAATGTAAGGCCAGACACTGTAAAACTCTTAGAGGAAGACATAGGCAGAACACTCTATGACATAAATCACAGCAAGATCCTTTTTGACCCACTCTTAGAGAAAAGGAAATAAAAACAAAAGTAAACAAATGGGACCTAATGAAACTTAAAAGGTTTTGCACAGCAAAGGAAACCCTAAACAAGATGAAAAGACAACCCTCAGAATGGGAGAAAATATTTGCAAACGAAGCAACTGACAAAGGATTAATCACCAAAATATACAAGCAGCATGTACAGCTCAATATCAAAAAAAAACAAAGAACCCAATCCAAAAATGGGCAGAAGACCTCAATAGACATTTCTCCAAAGAAGATATACAGATTGCCAACAAACACATGAAATGATGCTCAACATCATTAATCATCAGAGAAATGCAAATCAAAACCACAATGAGGTATCAACTCACACCGATCAGAATGGCCATCATAAACAAACCTACAAACAGTAAATGCTGGAGAGGGTGTGAAGAAAAGGGAACCCTCTTGCACTGTTGGTGGGAATGTAAATTGACTTAGCCACTATGGAGAACAGTATGGAGGTTCCTTAAAGAACTAAAAATAGAACTACCATACAACCCAGCAATCTCACTACTGGGCATATACCCTGAGAAAACCATAATTCAAAAAGAGTCATGTACCACAATGTTCATTGCAGCACTAATTTTAATAGCCAGGACAAGGAAGCAACCTAAGTGTCCATTGACAGATGACTGGATAAAGAAGATGTGGCACATATATACAATGGAATAGTACTCAGCCATAAAAAGAAACGATATTGAGTTATTTGTAGTGAGGTGGATGGACCTAGAGTCTTTCATACAGATTGAAGTAAGAATGAGAAAAACAAATACTGTATGCTAACACATATATATGTTATCTAAAAAAAAAAAAAAAATGGTTCTGATGAACCTAGGGCCAGGACTGGAATAACGATACAGATGTAGAGAATGGACTTGAGGACACAGAGGGTGGCGGGAGGGGAAGCTGGGATGAAGTGAGAGAGTAGCATTGGCATATATACAGTACCAAATGTAAAATGGATGGCTAGTGGGAAGCAGCTGCATAGCACAGGGAGGTCAGCTCGATGCTTTGTGATGACCTAGAGGGCTAGGATAAGGAGGGTGGGAGGGAGGCTCAAGAGGGAGGGTATATATGTATACGTATAGCTGATTTACTTTGCTATACAGCAGAAACTAACACAACATTGTAAAGCAATTATACTCCAATAAATGTGTAAAAAAATAATAGTTGTTACTTAAAATCACCATCCAAATCTTCTGCAAGGTTTCTTTTGGCCAACTATAACTCAGAACCATACAGGGGAAGCAGATTCTAGGAAGTGCAATTCTTGGTTGGCTCTATGTTAATATAAAAATATACAACGTAGTAAGGGAATAGAATAGTATTAGTTTTCCCATAATAACAGTTTAGGCAAATAGCTAATTAAGTAAAATATAGTACATTAAAGGACCTTCAAGTGTCCTCCATTTTATTTGGAAATGTAATTTTTTTTTTTTTTTGAAAATTGAGTAGGAGACTGAACATCAAAAGGATATGAAATGTTTACACAAAAACACTTCAAATGATATTTGTATATTTAATCATGTCACTGAGTTTTCACTGTCGAATAGATATTCTATCTGAGTAAGTTTTTGTGTTATTGTGTCACTTAGGAAATTATTTTAGGCAGAGCACTTCTCAGTTTTAGATGTCAGAAATCCAAATCATACTTTTTTCAAGACATAGAGGAAATTTATTTATTTATAATGGAGAGTTCAAGGGAAAGCTTTCAGATACAGACAGATACAAACACTTAAATGTATCATGATGCTATTTTTCTCTTTCAGTGCTCCAATTTTCTCTGTGTTGACTTCACTATCAGCCAACCTGTGTTCACATGGTAGAACAAATAAATTAATCAAGAGCTCCTCCAAGATTTCATTCTAACATCAAACCACATGAGAGTGTCTCTTTCCCCATACTTTGAGCAAAACTTCAAGAGATGGTACTTATTAGCTTAGCTTGGCCATATTCCAGTCTCCAAAACAGTCACTGTGGCTGGGGATGCAGCACTGATTAGCCTGGCCTAAATTATATGTCCATTTCTGCAGAGGTAGATAAGATTCATTCACACTCAAGCATCTGAAATTGGTTCCTAAAAAGAAAGTGAGCTAATGTTGCTATAACCAGGAAGAACAGATTGTGGGAAGGTGTTATGGGTTGAATTTTGTCCCTTCCAAAATTCATGTGCTGAAAGCCTCAGAATATGACCTTATTTGGAAATAGGATCATTGCAGATACAAAGTTAAAATGAGATGATTAGGTTGGCATTAATTCAATGTGACTGGAGTCCTTATAAAAAGAGGAAATTTGGACACAGAGATATTCACACAGGGAGAGTGCCATGTGAAGATAAACTCAGAGAGTGGTATGAGTCTTCTACAAGTCAAGCCAAGGAATGCCAAAGAGTCCCAGAAAACTACCTGAAGCCAGGCGAGAGGCATGGAACAGATTATCTTTTATAGCTTTCGGAAGGAACTAACCCTGCTTACAACTTGATGTTGGACTTCTAGCTTCCATGACCATGAGGCAATACATTTCTCTTGCTTAAGCCGTCCAGTTGGTTGTACTTTGTTCAGCTGACCTAGCAAACTAATAGGGAAGGCAAAACCAATAATTGTTCATTACAGTAGATATTCCAGATGCACTCTCTTTAATATATGCCAGCATTTACTATAATACACCAAAAGCCTAGTTATACAATTTTCTAAACTTTTTTCGAACTTTTAACATCAAAACATGAGATACTAAAGGTTCAAATCTATTTGCATGGTAGCCTATACCCGTTGATCCCCACTGATATCAGACTTTCTGTCTGATTGATGTCATGATGTTCCCCAGAGTCTGAGTTTCTTGCATGACAAGATAGGTATTCAGTAAAGATTTGTTGATTTCAAGAATTATAATTGTAGCACATACAGTAATGACCTACTAATAGTGGTGTTTGTGGAACATGCTGGGTGCTGGATTAGTTACCTTCATGGAGAGAAGCAAAGGACACAAAAATTCACTTTGAGAAGTGTATTAGTTTTCTATTGCTGTTGTAACAAACTACTATAAACCTAGTGACTTTAAAACAATATACATGTATTGATATTACCTTAAAATTCTGTAAGTTAGAAATCTGACATGGGTCTCAAATGGCTAAGTTCAAGGTGTTGGCAGAGCTGCATTTCCCTCTGGAAGGTCTAGAGAAGGTCCATTTCCTTGCTTCTTCTAGCTTTCAGTGGTCAACCACATTCCTTGCTTCACCCTGAGCCCCTTTTCTCCATCTTCAAAACCAGCAAAGTTGTATCCTGATCATTCTTCCATAGTCACATCATCCTCTGATTCTACTCCGCCTTCCTTTTCTACTTTCAATGACCCTTGTGAATACAATGGGTTCACTTGGATAATTTCTTAATTTTATGGTCATCTGATTAGCAACTTTAATTCCATCCGCAACCTTAATCCCCCATTGTCATGATATAGCATATTCTTCACAGATCCAAGGCATTCAAATGTGGACATCTTCGGGTTGCTATTATTCTACCTACCACAAGAAGCTCACAGAGATTCCCTTGGGGGTGGAATAGAGAAGAGGGAGGAAGTTGAGATAAATTTATTTAAGGTTTCCAGTGGAATGGCATATAGTTCTTTTTAACTATAAAATGGATACTTAATAATTGAGAAAGTGCGTTATAATGTTAGCACAAGTTTGTGTGCCTGATACACAGTGAGGCCAAACAAACCGAAATGTCAGAGTTTGGAGCAGAGAAAGGTTTATTGTAGGGCCATGCAAGGAGATGGGTGGCTCATGCTCAAAACACCCCGAGCTCCCTGAAGTGAAAGCGTTTTTAAAAGCCAGCTGAGGGAGGGGTTGCAGGGTATGTGATCAGCTCGTGCACAATTCTCTGATTGGTTGATGGTGAGGTAACAGAGTGGTGTCACAGGGTTTACATCATCAGTCCTTAGGCTCCAGGAGCCTGGGGCTATGTGCTCAAGGTCATCAAGCAGTTAACATCTTCCATTTGGTGCGGGGTGGGGGTGGGGGGTTCACATCTGTAAAACAACTCAGGAAATGTGCATCAAATACTGTTATCCAGGTACTTCAGAGAGGAGTTAAGCAGAGGATACAGAGGAAAGCCTGTGCCCAGAAGGCCCCAGAGTCCTGCTCCATTACAATAACAGTGCCCTAATTTTCCCTTTCCCTTTTGGGAGTTGTCAGCAGAAGAACAATTATACATTTACATTGTCTTCTTTTCTACAATGCTATTGCCAACTACAAATTGGCACTTGCCATCTGCCTCTACAAGGATTAAATCACGAGCTGCTGCAGCTGCTGACCTTCAACACACTCCGAAAGGAGTTCAGGGTCGAGATCAGGAATGAAGCACTCTGTGCTCTGGGAAAAACTGGCAGAACAGGTCTTCAGATAGTTAGATATTTTCAGAAGATTTTATGAGCCCAATTCTCGCATCTCCTTACATCTAGGAAAGCACTAAAATCCTTCACAGTGACGTCTGCTCATCATGACTAGCAGTAACCACAAAACTAGCAGAAACCTTCTGCAGAAAAATATGTGCTTGATTGCATGTACTCCCCCTTCACCAAAATCACCTGTATACTGACCTTCCCCCCTACCTCTTCAGAGCAGTGTCTCAAAGCTATCTGAAATGCTGTCTCCCAGGCTATAGTTCTCATCTTGCCCCGAATAAAACAACTCACAATTCTCACATTGTGCATCTTTTGAATTCTACTCACATCCTCTAAAGTGTTAACTCTAGTTCAGTACTATATTAATATAAAGCATTAGGTGAATTATATTCAGGAATGTGTATTTTTAGTGTTTCAAAGATATGAAAAATTGACCCAAATATTTTCTTAATCCAAAGGAGTACTAAATTATGCAGAATTAATTAGATGAGAGATGATAGAGAGTAAAATATGGCCCACAGACATAGGAAGAAAGAAGGAAAATAAACTTTTCACTTATTTTTTCTCTAGCATTTTTAGCAATTCAGAAAAGCTACAACCATAAAATATTCAATGGGCAGTAAGACACAGGGGTATAGTTTTTTGCCCTCAAAGATGAAGTTAAAATGTGAAATCACACTTTTAGGACTTTGCAGAATCAGGGTGACCTGAAGTGCAGGACTATATAATTCTTAAATCTTCTGGTAAGAAACCTTTTTAAAAGAGTCTAATCCTTGAGAGGTGAGTAGTCAGGATTTTCTATAAATAAATGCATTGCTACAGGGGTTCAAAACCAATCACAAACTCTGAAGGGTTAGGGAAGTTGAATTTTGGTCTAGGTTAAGATGAAGATTATGAGCCATTGCTTAAGACTGTGTCTATGCTTCATTCTTATTATGATGCATGTTAGAGGTTACTGTTGAGATTATTATGTTTAAGAAAAAAATCTTCTAATGTCTTGAAGACATTTGGGGATAATTTCTTACTCTGGATAGAGTTTTTTTTTGTTTGTTTTTTTTTTTTTAATTCCATAATCTGATTTCTGAGCCAGAAAGAGATTAATACATTCAGGTTAAAAGAGAAAATAACCAGCTCAACCTTTTACTTACTCTCTGAACTATAGCTTCAGAAAACATTTTGTAAATCATATCCCCTCCACATTTTTTCACACCTTATAATTTCAACATTTTATAACTCAACAGAATAGCCTGACTGGTGTTTATAGCACCTTAATAATTAGGATAGCAGGATAGATTGCTTTGCCTTTACATGACTTTGTGGGGCTTCTTAGGGTCATGAGGAAATATTCTGTTTTCTCTGTGCTATTTCTTTTTCTTTTTGTACTTTTTCTTTTAGGGCAGAAGCTGAATAACTGCCATGGCAATGACAGTGATATGGGCAATTCCATTCTCTGAACTTTGCCTCAGAGTCTCTATATAGATTTAGAATATAAAGTTTTCATGGGTGACAGGGATGGAGGTCATGAAGAGGGGGAATTATGATTCAATTTAGTCTCCACTGATTCCCATTGGTATAAAACTTCAACCAACCAATTTAATCACAATAAGTGGATATTTCTGGTTTTTACTGAATTC
Organism: Eschrichtius robustus; assembly: GCF_028021215.1. Taxonomy (NCBI): domain Eukaryota; kingdom Metazoa; phylum Chordata; class Mammalia; order Artiodactyla; family Eschrichtiidae; genus Eschrichtius; species Eschrichtius robustus. Next base: position 46,883,054 of record NC_090829.1, read on the forward strand.
AAGTTGGTTGGTATAGCTTTAACATGTTAATAGCTGGTAATCAAAAGATGTTCACAGATGAACAGACTGATTTAAATTTGCTGAATGAATCTGTGGAGGAAAAAACAGGTTTGGCTATGTATTTGAGGTCTGGGAATACAATGCATATTATTCAGATATATTGAATACCTAATTGTTTCCCATAGCTGGAAGAAAATAAAAGGTAAGTTCCAGTCTTTTACAGTCTACACATATCCATTTCTAAAAAAGTAGAATATGGTTAAAAGTAGAATAATAACTTCCTAAATAAAACCTTAAATTTGTCAAGTAAGGGTCTCAGAGCACTTCTTAAAATACATGATAAGAAAGACATAATACGTTATAAAATGTCACTAAAATATTGTGGATGTTGCATTAAACTCCAAAGCATCCGAAGCTGGCTCTGAAGTCCTGTTCTGATCAAAATGACATCCCTGAGGGACTTGCTATTCTCTAATGTATTTTTTTCATGTTTTTCTTCATGCAATAGTATTTATTATATGCCTGTTATGTCAAACTTTGGAGGAACAAAGATAAAGAAAACATGGTAATAGTGATGTTCAGGAGCTCCACATGTAATGAGGGAGGGAATGTGTATAGAGAGAATTTCAGCACACTTTGAGAAGTACTACAAATGTATGAAAAAAGTAAACAAAGAAGAGTAACAGCTTGAGGCTGACACATACACAGAAGGAATTTAGGTCTGGGAGAGATTTTCAGGTGTACATCATTTAATGATGTGAGCTTCAGAGGAGGAAAAAAGAAACCAGGCAAAAAGAACACAGAGAAGACTCTGTGTATTCATCAGAGTCTAGTCAAGAGACAGAAACCCATTGGTTAATTTGAACAGGGGAAATATAAAGAATTGTTAATTACTAAATGTGGCTAAAAGAGGAAAAAGAGAACTCAAAATACCAATAACTGGCAAATACAGAAAGCAGCTACTACCTCAAGGGCTGAGGGAGTACCCAAAGAAGCAACAAATTTGGAAAAATGCACCCCCTCTCTACTCCCCACTTCAACCCCAGGCTAAGAGTCAGACCTCACTGGAGAGAGCGAACAAGCAACTTGCCAATGGTGAAGAAATTTGTCAGAAGGGGGGCGCTCAAGCTGGATTATGGGAGCAGTCTACTGTGGGACTCAGGAACCTACTAGAGGATGAGGGTAGGTCAGAGTTGGTCCACAAGATCTAGGACTATGTGGCTGAGACCTTCACTGGGGTACCTGCAGGCAGGAGTTGGTCCAGAGGATGAAGAAAGAGTGCCCCTGGGGTTCCCTCAAGCCACTGGCAGCTCTACTGGAGGAGCAAGGAGGAATGCTCCTTGGACCAGTAAGAGAAACTTATTCCTCTTATGGCCTTCAGTGACCCTCCAGCACACTTTATTGACAAAGCCTTACCATGCATCAGTTGGCCAAGGAAAAATGCAGAGCCAAAAGCAGGGCAAAGATGAGTGGATGAATGCTGAGAAGCAGTAAGACTTGTGGGACATTGGCTTCAGAAGAGCACAGAAAAGCATGAAGAATTTGGGAAACATCAAATAGTTAAGTGTGGCTTGGAAGGAGTGAGTAGTTTTGGTAAAGTGTGTGGAGTGGCTGGGATAGTTGAAGCAAGATAGTCAAAAAATTATAAAACAATTCTAAGCACATCTTGAGGACAGAGACTAGGTGAGATTTGTTCTTTTGAATACTCTCATAGTAGAGGTAGTACCATATGATTGAAAGCCTTTAAGGGAATGAATCTCATTCCTGAAAGTACATCAAAATCACCCCAGAAGATTTAAAATATTACAGGACCCTGTGCCCATCCTATATCTCCTGTATCAAAATCTACACAGTGGCACACCTCTTAAACCAGGAGATTCTAATGCTGATTTAACTGGGTTTTGCAAGCATAGTAAATAGATGACAATGACCCAAATCAAGGCAATAGCAGTGAAGATAGAAATAGGAAAACATAATCTTCTAAAATTGCATATATTAAGTGACCTTTTTTCTAGCAAGCAACTTTGTACATGAAATATATGTAGAATTGTCTCTACCAAAATTTTATCTTTTGTACCCTTCCTTTCTGATGCTCTCTCAACAAGTAATTCAAATTCTTATCAACATTTGTCAGGAAAGGTTCTCATGTCAATTACTTGTATGTTACTGTGAATTTAAACCAAAGTGTTTCTTTTCCCCAGATCTATTTGAATTTTATGTCTGACCTTTCATTGCAGAATATAAAACTTTGTTCTTATTAGAAGAATTCAAGCATCAGGAGGATGAGGAGGGCAAGGTGGTCCCACCTGTTTCACTAAAATTACATAAAGAAACGATCACTCTCTCAACATTTAAGCTGGTTTAAATGTTATCAAAAAAAAGAAAGAAATATTAAATCTAAGAACCAAACTTCTCATGACCCTGAATTAAATAAATCATCATGTATGTGTGTGTGTGTGTGTATATATATTTCACTTTGATTCATTTCATGTGTCATTTTCTATCTGGTAAGGTGTATACAAAAGAGCCAGGTTTCTCTAATATACCTGGTGTATTTGAAGGTTTGGTCGTGCTGATGTTGTTCTCCTGTGCTTAAAGAATCAGAAGATAAAGATCCTAAAGGAAGAGCAGAATCTTATCTAATGATTATACTTAGCAAGTCTGAGGTTCTTGAAGCAAAGACTATGATATCTGAAGATTTTTTAAGTACCCTAGTAGAATAATTAACAAATCATTAGTGAAGCAAAACTCACATGACATTTTCTGACATTTAATTATGGTGTGCTATGTTGACAATTAAAAAATAGATTTGAAAAGGTTTCATGCTTCACTGAAATTTATTTTAGTGTCTGAAAAATTAGTTTAATCAAAAAATTGGTTCCTCCCTTAAAGTGGCCAGTGCAAACAATTAAAATGAACATAAAAGTCCACTTGGTTTGCTTACATGTGAAACATATTGAATAGATCTGCATTAGAAATTAAACGGCTTTCAAATCTGCAGCAGCTGTACTGCACTCTTGATACCACTTTATGTATTGGCTCATCAGAAAATAGCTCACAAGGTTTGGGATTGTGGTTAATTAAAACCGAGGCAAAGAGAAAAAGCAACTGCTCACAAGTTGCTCTCTGGAGTTCCCAAACAGTTTCTGATTCATTCCATCAGCAGAACTGCCACAACACAGCACTGCTTTGGCAATACACAGAATAGCTTTCGAAGACCACCCAAGACAGAGGAAAACCAAGGCTGTTTATTATACAGTATCTTATATCTTGACTAGTTGTTGAAAAGCCATGTCAAAGCCAAACACATTTCTATTACTGACCCATTTATGATCATTTAAATTTTTAAATTATTTGCCCCTTTGACTTAATTCACAAAGGACCCTAAATAAAACACAGATTTTTAGGGGAAGAAAGTTACAATGATTGTTTAATATTTCAGTGAATTATTTGGTTTTCTAGGGTATCATCTTTTCAAGGTCTGTGGACAATACAGCCCAGGTATGGTTGATGTTGGTGGTAGGTAATCTGTTTTAGATAAATAAAGCGGTGTCCTGGGATGCGGTTGAAGGGAAATAAGATTGATATTTGAGAAATGAAGACATATTTTGAAGACAACAGTTTACTGAGAATTCAGCTCAAGTGATCAATGCCAAAGGCATCTAGTAAACACTAGAATGAGTATGGGAAGAACCGAAAACTACTGTGCAAAGGGCTCAAGGCACACACCATTAGTGGAGATATAACACAGGGTTTACTGGGAAAAAATATAAGCAGACATCTAGTAGAGAACACATAACCCCTCCAACTGCCCCAACACTCATTGTCCCATAGCTTAGGCCAGACATATACGGTCATCATGGCCAACACAGAGTGTCCGGTAGAAAGTGTCTCCTTTCCTATAACACTCTACATATTCTTTGGGTTAGAGGGAAGACAACATCCATAAGTTATAAAATAAGAACTCACTGGTCAGAGAAGTGAACATGTTATAAATGAGGAATCTCTGAAGTTCACTGCCATGTGTCAGCTTGTTTTTCTGTTGACCTCACCTAGACCTGCTATGCCAGCTCTCCTCTAATCTACTAAAAGTGGGGAGACAATGAGTCTTCAAATCTTCAGTGACTTTATTCAGGAATCTGATTGTACCTTTCCTTCATTCCTTTGCCATGTGTTTATTACATCATTGCTTACTTGCCTCACTGTTAATTTCTGCACTGGGTTAGTTTATGCCAGAAGCAATGTAGGGTTTTTGTGCCCAATGCATGCAAAACTCTATGGTAGACCCTGTCTTTTATTATCATTATTTTCTTACGTTCTTCTCCCTTTATAAAAGATGTCTTGGTGTTAAAACATTAAGACATGCTTTATACAGCTCCTCAGAGAATCTTCAGCAGAATGAACCCTAATTTCCCATATGAGTTATGTGTTTGTTAATGCACCCCTTATTGTTTTTTTGTTCTTTCCCTGTATCACTTTCCCCTCTCTCTCAATGATGTTACCTATCTTCATTTAACTTCTTGTTTTAGGGTCTACTTTGGTTGAAGACCAAACTAAAACATACTTTATATAATAAAGTACCCAACTTACCGCCTGGTTCATGAGTTTCTGAACGAACTTCAGCTCCCCTGCTTGTTTAGAATTCCTTTGGCATTATGAATGTTTATCTACTCTGTTCTATCTCTAGTTCTTTTGAAGCAATTTGTTTACTAGTCTCCTCTCCAATGAACTCACAGAAACTTTCTATTATCTTAATATTGTTACAGCTTTGTTCTGCTATATTTTTACTTAAATAGGAAATCATGAAATGAAAAGCCACAGGCCAAGGGAACAAATCTCTACTGTATTTTAGATACTTGTAGTTGGTGTGTTGGGGAAATAGTCTTGGATATGGATCCTTTTTGCAATGTCTCTCAGTACTCCCAGGTAGGTAATGAACTATTCTTATAAACTTTATCTCCATCGATATGTTCTGTAATAAGTGAATCATTAATGTCATAATGACACAGCACCAATACATCCAAATAAGTTCTATATGAGACAGATACTGTGTGTTTTCTTAAAACATTTTGTGGTAAAATGTAACAGAATAAATATGAATTTGCTTCACACTTAGCAGACATACATTTTGTATGGTACAGCTTCACTTCTTTAATTGGAATAAAGCAAATTTTATGACAATGAAAATGCATCTTGGACTTGACATAGACCAAGAGTTACCTAGATGAAGAAGCATAAAGGCAATTCCTTCAAACTCATCTAAATGGGTTGAAAGTACTATTTGTATCAGTCTAAATAGCACCTCTACCTATTAGGGCTGCAGTGAACACAGAATTTATTGACTCCAAAATTCCACATTCATGTCTCAATACAGTCATGGTAGATCACACATCCTCTCTATGGGAATGATGTACCTGGTGATGAATGCAAGGCTAAGAATATAATAAAAAGACTTTGTCTTGTCAACCACTGTGCTCTCAACTTGTCAGGTGTTCAAGTGTGAATTCAAAAACTCAAGTCTCAAGTATCATCTGATCAATGTGGATGAACACCACAATAGAACAAGAAGATTTTTAAAGCTACTCAGTGAGTTTCTACTCTGTTTCTATCATTGGAAGTAGAACTCAGTGGAAGTAGGGGGGTTTTGGGTTTTTTTTGCTTGTTTGTTTTACCTTTTCATTATAAACTGCTAATATATACTTATTAGGTGCATATCATGCTGAATAAAGTAAAATTTAATCACCTTAAGAAATAAAATTTGGGAAGTCAACATCTGCTGTTCGATACAAAGTTCTTATTTTTGCCCACTTAGCACAGTACATGATATTGATAAACTGAGAGATACTCATTCACTTTCTCTTATATCCCAAGGGAGGTTATTAAAAACAACTTTAGGAATCCTTTACTCCATAGCTCACATACCAGTTTTGGCTTTTTTTCCATGTAATCAACTGAAAAACAGTAGTAACAAATCAGAACAAAGGAACACTGCTTTCAGTCTTAGAAGAATCTCTTTTCCTTTTCAGACAAGAGCAACTCGCTAACTGTGAAGACTGATATGAACCATAAAGGCACCGATGTATTTTTCACAGGGTGAAAAAAGAATAAAAGAAACAGAAAATAAAGAAAGAAAATTTTAAAAAAAAGAAAAAGAAAAAAAGATTTGTGTTGATAATACTTAGTGTTAGTAGGATTTCTGTTTGGCTACAGCATAGACTAAATTTGTTTTCATGGAATTATCTTAGAACCAACCACCTTGTACTTCATTATTTCCAAATAAAAATATTTTTCAAGTTTGGAATAATTGGTATAATAAGCAAAGATTCACAACACAATCTGTTAGAAAATGCATAAGAAACAGCTCTTTTTTTTCTCTGTTTCTGTCTCACTCATTACATATTTACATTTTACATAGATAAATATGTATATATATAAGCACCTTACAGTGTTAAGTCAGGTGAAAAATATTAGCATCAAGTTAGAGATTCTAAAGTGTTGAAGTATATAAAAATACATTTTATGGCAGGTAAATATGATATTGTTGATACACTTTGGAGATAAAAAGAAAAGGAAAAATGGCCTTGCACAATGTCATTTAAAGAACATCACATTGTTAAAGTGTACTCAGAACACTTAATAAGAGTAAATGTTCAATATTAAATGTGAAATACTGTGATAACACCATGCTATAAAACTTAAATTTTAAATAATTTTTTAGAAAATGTCTAAAAAATAATTTTGAAATATTTTATATTTTTGATTAGTGGTTTTATTTATTTGCAGTTTAACATTCTATGCAAAATTTGATACTAACTCAATTATCTTTAGTCATTACCTGGGGGGTCAATTTCAAAAACCCTCTTATTCCCACTGTTAAATAAAAGCAACACTAATGACATTCTGTCAGTTTCAAATTGACTGATTTATCACATCATTATACAGCCATCCTGCATCTGCAGTTTGTTTGTGGAATGGTATAGCTTGAAAATAACAAACCACTATGCTCTCTATAGTAGAAAATGTTAGTAGAAAGGCAACTAACATACCAGAACACAAATGGTGCTGGAATGTTTAGATGCATTTTATTATATATTAGCTAAACGTCAGTCACACTTGTAATCATTTAGAACTGTTCTAAATCTCTAAGATTTCAAATTCTTTCTCCTCTTTCCCTTCTACTATCTGCTCTGCTTTGACTACATGATAGGTAGACCTCTGAAATCAGTCTACCTGTATAGTTCTGACCATTGACCCTATAAACATAGATTTTATAATCACAGCTTGTAAGCAGGTAGTGGTTATTTATTTAGGATGTTGATGGTCAGAACAACAACTTGAACTCCTAGAAAAGTTGAGAAATTCTGACTGGTAAACTCTTAAACTTCAGACTCAGACTATGCATTTTAATAAAAATTAAAAATATCAAACAGTTATCTATTCTAGATTTGGATAGACACTATTTTCAACTACTTTTAATTTCCTAGTTATGAATATATACAGAATTCCAGGAAAAATGTAATACAAAAGTGTTTTTTTTTCTCTTTAAATGATTAAAATCATTATATCAACCATATTATTGCTTTTGGTTTTAGACTATCCTCAAAAGTGGGAATGTAAATGGATACAGCCACTATGGACAACAGTATGGAGGTTCCTTAAAAAAAACTAAAAATAGAGCTACCATATGACCCTGCAATCCCAGTCCTGGACATATATCTGGAGAAAAACATGGTCCTAAAGGATGCATGCTCCCCAATGTTCATTGCAGCACTGTTTACGATAGCCAAGACATTGAAGCAACCTAAATGTCCATCAACAGAAGAATGGATAAAGATGTGTACCTATGTACAATTGAATATTACTCAGCCATTAAAAAGAATGTAGTAATGCCATTTGCAGCAACATGGATGAACCTAGTAAGTCAGACTTACTTCACTTCTCTTTCTCAGAGAAAGAGAAATATTGTATGATATCACTTATATGCAGAATCTAAAAAGAGATGATACAAATGAACTTATTTACAAAACAGAAACAGACTCACAGACTTAGAGAATGAACTTATGGTTACCAGTGGGGGAAGGATGGGGAGAAGGGATAGTTAGGGAGTTTGGGATCAACATGTACACACTGCTATATTTAAAATGGATAATCAACAAGGACCTGCTGTATAGCACAGGGAACTCTGCTGAATGTTATGTGGCAGCCTGGATGGGAGGGGAGTTTGTGGGAGAATGAATACTTGTATATGTATGGCTGAGTCCCTCTGCTGCACACCTGAAACTATCACAACATTGTTAACTGGCTATACTCCAATATAAAATAAAAAGTTAAAAAAAATTAAGAATAAAAAAAAAGTATCCTTTTAATGTGTTGTTGGATTCGGTTTGCTAGTATTTTGTTGAGGATTTTTACATCTATGTTCATCAGTGATATTGGACTGTAATTTTCTTTTTTTGTGATATCTTTGTCTGGTTTTGGTATCAGAGTGACGGTGGCCTCATAGAATGAGTTTGGGAGTGTTCCTTCCTCTGCAATTTTTTGGAAGACTTTCAGAAGGGTAGGTGTAAACTCTTCTCTAAATGTTTGATAGAATTCGCCTGTGACACAATCTGGTCCCGGACTTTTGTTTGTTGGAAGACTTTTAATCAGTTTCAATTTCAGTACTTGTGATTGGTCTGTTCACATTTTCTATTTCTTCTTGGTTCAGTCTTGGAAGGTGTACGTTTCCAAGAATTTGTCCATTTCTTCTAGTTTGTCCATTTTATTGGCATAGAGTTGCCTGTAGTAGTGTCTTATGATCCTTTGTATTTATATGGTGTCCATTGTAACTTCTCCTTTTTCATTTCTAATTTTATTGAGTTGAGTCCTCTCCCTTTTTTCTTGATGAATCTGGCTAAAGGTATATCAATTTTGTTTATCTTCTCAAAGAACCAGCTTTTAGGTTCATTGGTCTTTGTTATTGCTTTCTTCATTTCTAGTTCATTTATTTCTGCTCTGATATTTATGATTTCTTTCATTCTACAAACTTTGGGTTTTGTTTGTTCTTCTTTCTCTAGCTGCTTCAGGTGTAAGGTTGGGTTGTTTATTTGAGATTTTTCTTGTTTCTTGAGGTAAGATTGTATTGTTATAAACTTCCCTTGTAGAATTGCTTTTGCTGCATCCCATAGGTTTTGGATTGTCATACTTTTGTTGTCATTTGTCTCTAGGTATAGTTTTATTTCCTCTTTAAGTTATTCAGTGATCCATGGCTTATTTAGTAACATATTGTTTAGCCTCCATGTGTTTGTGTTTTTTACAGATTTTCTTTCCTGTAATTGATTTCTAATCTCATAGAGTTGTGGATGGAAAAGATACTTGATATGATTCCAATTTTTTAAAATTTCCTGAGGCTAGATTTATGACCCAAGATGTGATCTATCCTGGAGAATGTTCCATGTACACTTGAGATATATGACAAACCCACAGAAAACATCATTCTCAATGGTAAAAAAATGAGAGCATTTCCTCTAAGATAAGGAACAAGACTAAGATGTCCACTCTCACCACTATTATTCAACATAGTTTTGGAAGTCCTAGCCATGGAAATCAGAGAAGAAAAAGAAATAAAAGGAATACAAAGTGGAAAAGAAGAAGTAAAACTGTCACTGTTTGAAGATGACATGAAACTATGTGTAGAAAATCCTAAAGATGACACCAGAAAACTACTAGAGCTCATCAATGAATTTGGTAAAGTTGCAGGATGCAAAATTAGTGCACAGAAATCTCTTGCATTCCTATACACTAACGATGAAAGATTAGAAAGAGAAATCAAGAAACAATCCCATTTATCATTGCATCAAAAAGAATAAAAAACCCAGGAATAAACCTACCTAAGGAGGCAAAAGACCTCTGCTCAGAAAACTATAAGACACTGATGAAAGAAATCAAAGATGACACAAACAGATAGACAGATATACTGTGTTCTTGGATTGGAAGAATCAATATTGTGAAAATGACTATACTACCCACAGCAATCTACAGATTCAGTGCAATCCCTATCAGATTACCAATGACATTTTTCACAGAATTAGAACAAAAAATTTTACAATTTGTATGGAAACACAAAAGATCACGGATGGCCAAAGCAATATTGAGAAAGAAAAAGGGAGCTAGAGGAATCAGACTCCCTGACTTCAGACTATACTACAAAACTACAGTAATCAAGACAGTATGGTACTGGCACAAAAACAGAAATATAGATCAGTGGAAAAGGATAGAAAGACCAGAGATAAACCCATGCACCTATGGTCACCTAATCTATGACAAACCAGGCAAGAATATACAATGGAGAAAAGACAGTCTCTTCAATAAATGGTGCTGGGAAAATTGGACAGCTGCATGTAAAAGAACGAAATTAGAACACTCCCTACCAACATACACAAAAATAAACTCAAAATGGGTTAAAGACCTAAATGTAAGGCTGGATACTATAAAACTCTTAGAGGAGAGCATAGGCAGAACACTCTGTGACATAAATCACAGCAAGATCTTTTTTGATCCACCTCCTAGAGTAATGAAAATAAAAACAAAAATAAACAAATGGGACCTAATGAAACTTTAAAACTTTTTCACACCAAAGGAAACCATAAACAACTTGAAAAGACAACCTTCATAATGGGAGAAAATATTTGCAAACAAAGTAACCAACAAGGGATTAATTTCCAAAATATACAAACAGCTCATGCAGCTCAATATCAAAAAAACAAACAACCCAGTCAAAAAATGGGCAGAAGATCTAAATACACATTTCTCCAAAGAAGACATGCAGATGGCTGACAAACACATGGAAAGATTCTCAACATCACTAATTATTAGAGAAATGCAAATCAAAACTACAATGAGGTATCACCTCACACAGGTCAGAATGGCCATCATCAAAAAATCTACAAACAATAAATGCTGGAGATGGTGTGGGAAAAAGGGAACCTTCCTACACTGTTGGTGGGAATGTAAATTGTTACAGCCACTATGGAGAACTGTATGGTGGTTCCTTAAAAAACTAAAAATAGAGCTACCATATATCCAGCAATCCCAGTCCTGGGCATATATCTGGAGAAAACCATAATTCTAAAAGATACATGCACCCCGCTGTTCATTGAAGCACTATTTACAATAGCCAGGACATGGAAGCAACCTAAATGTCCATCAACAGAGGAATGGATAAAAGTTGTGGTAGATATATACAATGAAATTTTACTCAGTCACAGAAAAGAACGAAATAATGCCATTTGCAGCAACTCATGAATGGACCTAGAGATTGTCATACTGAGTGAAGTAAGTCAGAAAGAGAAAAACAAATATCATATGATATCACGTATATGTGGAATCTAAAAAAAGGATACAAAAGAACTCATCTATAAAATAGATTTACAGATGTAGAAAACAAATTTATGGTTACTGGGGGGAGGGGGAGAGGGACAAATTGGGAGAATGGGATTGACATGTACACATTACTATATATAAAATAGATAATTAATAAGGACCTACTGTATAGCACAGGGAACTCTACTTAATACTCTGTACTCACGTATATGGAAAAAGAGTCTAAAAAAAGAGTGGATATATGTACGTATAACTGATTCACTTTGCTGTAACCTGAAACTAAGACAACATTGTAAATCAGCTATACTCCAATATTTTTTTTAAAAAAAGTATCCTAAGTATTAAATTAACTAAATCAAACTTGGATTTGATTAGATTTTGTAAGACATATATTATAAAGTGTATTTTTTAATAATTAAAAATAGAAAAGAATATAATAAATTTTTTTAAAAAAACAACTGAAACATTTAATCATTTTACTATGGTAAATTAGCTTCATTAATTTGAAAATAGGATTGAATCTAGTTAGCATCCTATTCTAAATGAGTTGCTCAATCAACTTGGAACAGTTTCCAACTGATTTAAAGAAACCAATTGGGAATTGCTGAGTAGCTTTTAAAAATATTATGCTTTTAAGAATTCACCAAGGTTAATTGTTGTTATTTAAAACATCAGTCTCAGGCTAATATTCTAATTACTAGGTATGGAATATTCTAACGGAAGCATTTACTTTTTATTTTATTAAATTTTCTCATTATCTTTTAGATATACCCCTTGATATTTAAACATTACCTGAAAAAATGTACAGTATTATGTAAAATTGTTATGGCAACAATTGTAGATGAAGTAAATTGTTCATAGAGTGTCCTCAAATCTTTCAAGATCAGGTAATTATCAATTACATTTGTTAAAATGTATCTGTTTCTATTTTTGTCACTTATTTGCCTTTGTTGGAAAGTAATTCTAATGAGACAGAAGTTCCTATAGCAAGTACAGTGTTTTATATATATATATATATATATATAATTAAACATCAGCTTTTAGCTTTATTGATGAAGAATATTTATAACTGTGTTAAGAAAAAACCCAGTATACTGAAAGAATATGTATGCTCTATCGTTCCATAGCCTTGGAATTTATTCTTTCCGCTCATATAATCACAATACTGTTTATGTAATAGAGACCATCATTAAAATACACCAGTTGCTAAGAAACTACATAAATCAAATTTTGTAAACACTAACAAACAATGTTATTTAGCTTGACTGAAAGACAAGAGTTGTTAAATCACACTAGAAAGCAACCTCAAAATGCATGGCTGCTGCCCTATCTTCAAGGAAATAGAATACATTCAAGGTTTCTTGAAATATCTCTGTGAGTCCATAATGTTCCACGATGTTAATCCTAAATACATGAAAATATCCATATTGACACTTTGATTCAAATCGTTAAGCAGGCCACAGAAATTATTCCAATGGGAAACAGTCCTAAACATTTTTAGTTTTCTTTGTTTCAGTCTTACTATGTGCCATGTAAATTTATCGTGTCCATTGTCCTCTAACGCACCCTCTAGGAATACACATAGATACCCTCGTTCTTGCCTGCTGAACACGAATTTGAGTGTACTCTCCAAGCTGAGTCTACATTGTGCCTCTTACTTTATGATAAAGAGCTATATATGATTAGTTTTTTTCCTTTCATTTTTTTACCCCATTTATATTCATCAGCTGTCTCAAACATCCCAAAATGATAACAGTAAATCTCAGCCACTGTCTACTGTTTTTTGTTTTTTTTTTTGTCTAATGATATGGAAAACAGCATATTTCCTTAATGGGGGACTACTGATATTGTGATGGGGATTAGAAGAAAGATATATTTACAATTTTATCAGTTTATGTGGGTACATATGCATGTTTGCTAGTTTGTACATATTCATGTACATATTTTGTATCTTGAGCTCTTGGGGAAAAGTGAGTTGAGAAACTATACTGAAGATACTGACAGAAGAGGTTTGTCTTTACTTGATATATAGTTATGATTTGAGAAACTTTAGCTGGAAGAAATAGGTGAAACACATAGTCTGAGGATACCATTTTTGGAAACTTGAAGAATAATCTGAGTAATTAATTATTCATAAATTTTCATTTTATTCTATTGAATGATGTGTCCTTATATGTTTCCTCCAGATGTAGGAAATACAAATACTGTTCAAAACACCTGAATCGTATACAATTTAAATGCTATTTCACTTATGTAAAGATAGTTATTCAGCAATTTTCATTCTTCATTACATTAAAAACATCTGGAATTAATTATAGAATGCCAGTGTAAATTAAATGTTACAAGTTTATTGAAAAAACTGTATGCATAATACTTGGATAGACTCCCTTAGATCCCCAATAACAGAAATTTTGATTTTATAAAGTAGGATAGAAGAAGAAAGAAGAAGAAGAAGAAGGAGAAGGAGAAGGAGAAGGAGGAGAAGAAGAAGAAGAAGAAAAGGAAGAAGAAGGTGGGGGGGAGGAGGAGGAAAATAGTGGGGGAAGAAGGAAAAGGAAAGGGGGAAGGAGGAGGAGGAAGCAGGGAAAGAGGAAGGGGGAGAAGGGAGGAAGAAAGCCAGAACCAATAACAAAGGAGCAAATTTCCCAACACAGTTCTGAGAATTTTGAGGATACCAAAGCATAAAAATATATGTAGAAATTTTGAAGATATTCATGTATAAAAAGTAGGCTTTATAAATTGTTTTACTGTTGTAAAGAAGATATAAATGTATGCGTCACAAGGTATAAAGACTTCAATATATGGTGCTAGAATATGTTTGATTTTTGTCTGACATGTATGCTTGTTTAACTTATATTCAAAATCAGCCCTCTTGATATGTTTGTTTCTTAATAAGTGAGATAAATGCCATGTCTCTCTGAAAGGTAAGAAGTTTTCCAGAATCTTTGATTTTTACATGGTAAGATGCATTTTGAATTTGAAGAGGAAGGCATTGCACAGAGCTTCTCCAACTTTATTTGCCAACGGGACTCTCTTTGTGGAGTTCTCTGACATCACTTTGGAAAATACTGCTCTACTGATCATTTATTTTTCTTTAATGTGTCTCCTTTGAGCTTTGGTGTGAGAATGTGAAGTGTTACAAAAAGAATTAGTAAATTGTTTAACATATTAATTTTGTTCATGCTACTGGTCATGCAAGGGACAAGTTTCTGGAAATACGAAGATAAGTGAGAGAGTCCTGCTCTCAAGAGCTTATATTCAAGTGGAGGAGAAAGGCAGGTAAAAAGATAATTACTATACACACTGGTATACTCTACTAGAGGATAAACATGGAACTCCTGAACATAGGAAAGCATTTTACCTGGATTAGTGGGTTCTCTAGGAAGTAACATGAAAGTGAAAGTAAAAAGATAGGTAATGGTTAGCTATGCAATGTGGAGGGAATGAGAGTGTAGGGAGAAAGGATAGAACAGTCCCCAGGCTGAGGAAATAGAACTGTCAGAGCCCTGGATGTAAACTAGTTTTTTCATGGAGGTTTCCTATGCATTATCAAAAAGGAAATAATGAAATTGAAGATATAAGCCAGGGCCAGATCACAGACACCCCAGTGAACCAAGCTAAGATTGTTAGACTTTATTTGAGGGCTGTTGGAAACCAGCGAGGATTTTAAATAGAGGGTAACATGATGAGATTTACATTTTAGGAAAATCAGTCCAGAAGGCTGTTTGGAACATGGATTATAAGACCAAAGCTAAAGAAAGGGAGATAGAATAGAATTAGAAATGAAAAAGGAGAAGTAACCACTGACACTGCAGAAATACAAAAGATCATGAGAGATCACTACAAGCAACTCTATGCCAATAAAATGGAGAACCTGGAAGAAATGGACAGATTCTTAGAAATGCACAACCTGCCGAGACTGAACCAGGAAGAAATAGAAAATATGAACAGACCAATCACAAGCACTGAAATTGAAACTGCGATTAAACACCTTCCAACAAACAAAAGCCTAGCACCAGATGGCTTCACAGGTGAATTCTATCAAACATTTAGAGAAGAGCTAATACTTATCCTTCTCAAACTCTTCCAAAATATTGCAGAGGGAGGAACACTCCCAAACTCATTCTACGAGGCCACCATCACCCTGATACCAAAACCAGACAAAGATGCCACAAAGAAAGAAAACTACAGGCCAATATCACTGATGGACATAGATGCAAAAATCCTCAACAAAATAGTAGCAAACAGAATCCAACAGCACATTAAAAGGATCATACACCATGATCAAGTGGGGTTTATCCCAGGAATGCAAGGACTCTTCAATATACGCAAATCAATCAATGTGATACACCATATTAATAAATTGAAGGAGAAAAACCATATGATCATCTCAATAGATGCAGAGAAAGCTTTCGACAAAATTCAACACCCATTTATTATAAAAGCCCTGCAGAAAGTAGGCATAGAAGGAACTTTCCTCAACATAATAAAGGCCATATATGATGAACCCACAGCCAACATTGTCCTCCATGGTGAAAAACTGAAACCATTTCCACTAAGATCAGGAACAAGACAAGGTTGCCCACTCTCACCACTATTATTCAACATAGTTTTGGAAGTGTTAGCCACAGCAATCAGAGAAGACAAAGAAATAAAAGGAATCCAAATCGGAAAAGAAGAAGTAAAGCTGTCACTATTTGCAGATGACATGATACTATACATAGAGAATCCTAAAGATGCTACCAGAAAACTCCTAGAGCTAATCAATGAATTTGGTAAAGTAGCAGGATACAAAATTAATGCACAGAAATCTCTTGCATTTCTATACACTAATGACGAAAAATCTGAAAGCGAAATTAAGAAAACACTCCCGTTTACCATTGCAACAAAAAGAATAAAATATCTAGGAATAAACCTACCTAAGGAGACAAAAGACCTGTATGCAGAAAATTACAAGACACTGATGAAAGAAATTAAAGATGATACAAATAGATGGAGAGATATACCATGTTCCTGGACTGGAAGAATCAACATTGTGAAAATGACTCTACTACCCAAAGCAATCTACAGATTCAATGCAATCCCTATCAAATTACCACTGGCATTTTTCACAGAACTAGAACAAAAAATTTCACAATTTGTATGGAAACACAAAAGACCCCGAATAGCCAAAGCAATCTTGAGAACGAAAAATGGAGCTGGAGGAATCAGGCTCCCTGACTTCAGACTATATTACAAAGCTACAGTAATCAAGACAGTTTGGTACTGGCACAAAAACAGAAATATAGATCAGTGGAACAGGATAGAAAGCCCAGAGATAAACCCACACACATATGGTCACCTTATCTTTGATAAAGGAGGCAAGCATATACAGTGGAGAAAAGACAGCCTCTTCAATAAGTGGTGCTGGGAAAATTGGACAGATACATGTAAAAGTATGAAATTAGAACACTCCCTGACACCATGCACAAAAATAAACTCAAAATGGATTAAAGACCTAAGTGTAAGGCCAGACACTATCAAACTCTTAGAGGAAAACATAGGCAGAACACTCTATGACATACATCACAGCAAGATTCTTTTTGACCCAGCTCCCAGAGAAATGGAAATAAGAACACAAATAAACAAATGGGACCTAATGAAACTTAAAAGCTTTTGCACAGCAAAGGAAACCATAAACAAGACCAAAAGACAACCCTCAGAATGGGAGAAAATATTTGCAAATGAAGCAACTGACAAAGGATTAATCTCCAAGATTTACAAGCAGCTCATGCAGCTCAATAACAAAAAAACAAACAACCCAATCCAAAAATGGGCAGAAGACCTAAACAGACATTTCTCCAAAGAAGATATACAGATGGCCTACAGACACATGAAAGAATGCTCAACATCATTAATCATTAGAGAAAGGCAAATCAAAACTACAATGAGATATCATCTCACACCGGTCAGAATGGCCATCATCAAAAAATCTAGAAACAATAAATGCTGGAGAGGGTGTGGAGGAAAGGGAACACTCTTGCACTGTTGGTGGGAATGTAAATTGATACAGCCACTATGGAGAACAGTATGGAGGTTCCTTAAAAAACTACAAATAGAACTACCATACGACCCAGCAATCCCACTACTGGGCATATACCCTGAGAAAACCATAGTTCAAAAAGAGTCATGTACCAAAATGTTCATTGCAGCTCTATTTACAATAGCCAGGACATGGAAGCAACCTAAATGTCCATCGACAGATGAATGGATAAAGAAGATGTGGCACATATATACAATGGAATATTACTCAGCCATAAAAAGAAATGAAATGGAGGTATTTGTAATGAGGTGGATGGAGTTAGAGTCTGTCATACAGAGTGAAGTAAGTCAGAAAGAGAAAAACAAATACAGTATGCTAACACATATATACAGAATCTAAGGAAAAAAAAAAAAAGGCCATGAAGAACCTAGTGGCAAGATGGGAATAAAGACACAGACCTACTAGAGAATGGACTTGAGGATATGGGGAGGGGGTGGGGTGAGATGTGACAGGGTAAGAGAGTGTCATGGACATATATACACTAGCAAACGTAAAACATATAGCTAGTGGGAAGCAGCCGCATAGCACAGGGAGATCAGCTTGGTGCTTTGTGACCACCTAGAGGGGTGGGATGGGGAGGGTGGGATGGAGGGAGATGCAAGAGGGAAAAGATATGGGAACATATTGTATGTGTATAACTGATTCAGTTTGTTATAAAGCAGAAGCTAACACACCATTGTAAGGCAATTATACTTCAATAAATATGTTTAAAGAAAAAAAAAAAAAAAAGAAAGGGAGATAGGGGGTTGATGCAGTAGGGATCCAAGTGAGAGATGAGGAGGACCTGGAAGTGAGAAGAAAGTCCTTATACTGTTTACATATATACTGTATTGTGAAATATATATATTCACTATATATATATATATATATATATAAATATATATATATATATATATAGCTATGTGATGAAAATTTATAAGTAAAATGATTTTTCTACAAATAAGAATAAATTTTAATATTCATTTATAAAAGGAAGTGTTTTGAAATGTTATTGGATTAATTTAAGTTTCGGGGACCTTGTCCATAAAAATCGGAAGAAAGATGCTAAGTAGAAATGTAATACAGTATGCCATGATTTTGTAATTAGAATATACAATTGAAATATTGTTTTACTCAAATAAATATTAACACTGTAAAACATATTCTCCCCATGTCAGGTTTTTAATTACTTCCTTCTATAGTAATCCTATTAAGTACTCCTTTGTAAGGTAAACAGGAATATTTTTAAGTCTACAATGAGATTACATTATACAGATTTGGTGTATTTTTATTTCTATTTAACACACTGAAATACAAAGTAGACCTCTAAGACTTTTTAGAAGTAGTAGTAAGGTTTAACTACATTCAAATTATATAAACACACACACACACATATATATATATGTTTGTGTAGATATTTTCTATCAATAGAACTCCTCTGAATAATGCACATATCTATATATTTACTGTCAGTAGCACTCCTCTAAACAGATGCAAATAATTTATTTAACTGGTCCTCTGTTGATGGATAGTTTGGTTCAAAGTTTTGCTTTTAAGAATAATCCTACAATAAACTTCATTGTCCCATATGTATGTGCATAGATATGAGATTATAATTACAGGTAGTGTATGGAGATGGAATGGCTCAATCGAATAATACATTTTTTCTTAAATTTTGATAGTTACCAAAATTTCCTTCACTTGCACCAATTAATTCTACCATCTACCCAGGCTAAGAATATTTATTAACCTCACCAATACCTAGTATTACCAAGCCTCTTGGCCTTGCCAATATGATAGGTGAAAAATATCATATTGTTTTAATGTGCATTATTTGATAATAAAAGAAGTTGAGCACCTTTTTCAGGACCACCATTACTATTCACTCCCCAGTGATGCCCAGCTGAGAGGATGACTTAGAGTTGAAATGTAGTCTACAAACAGCCTCCCAACCTATGTGCTGTGGTGGTTTTTTTGCTGCCGGAGGAAGGGGAGATTTTTCTAATTCATAGCAAACTATCACAATAGCTAATAGAGGCACTGATTTGCTTAGATATTCTTTGGCTATTATTCTGTGAACTTGTTCACATTTATTTTGATATCTTTTAATGTTAAGCATATTTTTCCTATGTGATATGAGCTGCAAATAAATTTCAGTGTTTCCTTTGGGTTGGTTGTTTTATTTTTATCTGTGATATTTTTTCACCATACAAAAGTTTTAAATTTTTTATAGTAAAGTTTATCACCTTTTCCTTGTTATGCTTATAAAGCATAACATAAGGAGATATTCCCCCATATTTTCCTTTTTATATTTAAAGTTGCAAATTTATGTTAAATCTTGATCCCTCTAGAATACATTTTGGTGTAGGACTGAGCTAGAAACCAGCTTTATCTTATTTCCAAATAACTAATCATTTTCCCCCACATTGAAATGTCACTTCTAACATTAACTCTAATATA
This sequence comes from Eschrichtius robustus, assembly GCF_028021215.1. Lineage (NCBI taxonomy): Eukaryota > Metazoa > Chordata > Mammalia > Artiodactyla > Eschrichtiidae > Eschrichtius > Eschrichtius robustus. The sequence continues at coordinate 46,902,936 of NC_090829.1, forward strand.
TATTGAAATCTATTTCTGGGTATTTTTCTGCTCTGGCTATTTGTCCAAGTACACTGAACTAGTTTACTATTCTAGGTTTACAATATAATTTAAAGTAGGAGAATGAAATCTACCTCACTTTTTTTTCCCCATAATCAATTGCCTAATCTTAAATGTTCACTATCATAGAGAATCTTTAGTTCCAAAATTTCAAAACAAACATCTAGCTGTCATTTTAATTAGTATAATATTTAATACGGAGTTTAAAAAACTGGTTTCAATGTGAATGGAAATGATAAAAAACTAGAAGGTAGTGGAGTCTTACATGAAAATACATCTTGAAAAAAAAGGAACCAATAAATCAGAAATATAGACTATTTATAGAAGACTCTGGATAAAATGAGATGTTTGAGTCCTACTGATCATCAGTGATGCATTCATTAGGAAGCTTTTCTCTTTCATGAATTCTGTTCTTGCTTAATATCGAGTTTCTGTTGGCTTAACTGCACTATACTCATAGGTCCTGCAACATCACCCCGATGCTTTACAGCAAAGGTAATATTCTGGTGACATTTGACTGGGCGGTTGAGGTCAGACTTCTTTCACCTCCTGGATTGACCTACTTGCATATTTATTTTACCAAGTCATATCCTGTAGATCTGTCTCTAAGTATGTATGTCATGACCATATTCTAATACTAAGACCCTGAGATTTTACCTCACCTTGCTGATTGTCCTAGATCCTACCCGGGTAATTCCCTGTCAATTCCAACTGTCTGCTACTAAACCAGGATATACAAATTATATTCATGCTAGATGCTGAAAAAGATAGAGAATAAATGCAAGACATAAGCCTTATTTGTAATTACTTGAAAAACTCGCAATGTTTTTATTTTTGCAAAATCACTAACCAGCAGCACCTCTATTGTACCCACACATCAACTCAACTATATATCAAAAATTTAATAGCACTAATATTAAATCACACTTCTGTATTTGGGCAAACATATAGTACAAAAAATAATAAACAGAAAGGTATTTGAATTTGAGGATTTAATTATGTTACGTGGGAACAATCTGAAAATAAAAATTATGAGGACAGCCTGGTCATCCTCCCCTCGCCTCAAACTCTAATCAAGCCTCTTTAATCTCCACTTCTGGATCCATTGCCCATCTGCCACTGATTCCTAAACCTATTTCACCGTGCTCTGTGGAACTCACGAGTTATATCCTCAACCTTATCTTTAGACATTTCCTTCACCTTCTTGTACTGAGAGATTGATTGAAAGCAGACCATTTCTTGATGACAACTAAAACAACGATCTATAAAAACTCTTCATCCATATTTCCTTCTAGTTTCTGCATTTTTCTCTGTTCCCCTTTATAGCAAAATTTCTGGAAATAATTGACTGTAGAATCTCAACTTCTAATTTCTCTCCTCTTTCTCTCAAGCCAATTTCTATGAAGCTTTTCATGGAAAAGCCCCCAGCATTTCATGGAAAGTACTCTTATAAATGTCAATATTGGACTGTCATTACCATTTGACAAAGTTGATTTCTGTCACCTTGCTGTCCTGATTTTATCTAACTTTAGTAGCAAATTAAAAAAAAGCAAAAGTCTCTTTTGTTGGTTACTCCTCATTTTTCCAAAGTTTTATCTTTAGAACAGTCATGCATTTATTTATTTGTTTGTTTCTTGATCTATCTATACTCTCTCCCTTGGTGATCTTATCTGGTCTCATGGTCTTTCTCTATAAATAATGGCTCTTATCTTCGTATTTCCAGCCTAACCTGCCTTCTCAACTCCAGGCTCATATGCCCAACTACTTTATACTACCTTTTCCTATTCTTAAAAAAAGTTTCAAACTTATACGTCAACTCCCCACCCCCCAAATTCTCTATGCGTCTTTCTATCCTGCTCTTCCCAAGTCTTCCTCTCTCAAAAGAGAATTACAAGCCTGTTCTTATATTTGCTTATGCCAAACCTCTTGCTATCTTTTTTTTTTTTTTTTTTTTTTTTAATTTGGCTGCATCTGGTCTTAGTTGCAGCACGCGAGATCTTTCGTTGCAGCACGCAGGCTTCTCTATAGTTGTTACACGCATGCTCCAGAGCGCGTGGGCTTTTCAGCAGGTGGGCTCTGCAGCTGTGGTGCGTGGGATCTCTAGCTGTGGCACGCAGGCTCTAGAGCGCATGGGCTTAGTTGCCCCGCAGCACGTGGGATCTTAGTTTCCCGACCAGGGATCAAACCCACGTGCCCTGCATTGGAAGGTGGATTCTTAACCACTGGACCACCAGGGAAGTCCCTCTCGCATCACTTTTGATTCTCCTCTTTCTTTCATGTCATCCAGGCCATTGAAACTATCTTCAAAATTCCAGGATCTGACTGCTATCAAACATCTCTATTGCTACTACTCCTGTCCAAGTCACTGCCATCTTTCACTTGGATTATTGCTATAGACACCTCATTGTTTTTCCTGTTTCTTGTTTTGCTGCCCTATGTTTTATTCTTAGAAAAGCAGCCAGAATGACCCATTAAACGCCCTTAAGTGTTGTGGTAGTTTTCATATGAATATATAATAGTTAAAATTCATAAAACTCTAAAGAAAAACATCTATTTAATTGTGAGATAATTTAATACATGTGTATATATAAATGTATATGTGTGTATATATGTATACACACATATAGATATATATTTAACTTAAAAAAAAAACAACCTTAAGTCAGTTTATGTCGCTTCTGTGCTCAAAAATGCTAATGGCTCCAAATGTCTTTCACTCTTAAGTGTTACCAATGATTTTAAAGGTCCTTCTCCATGATGGCTGTCCCCATTACCCCATTACTCTTGGCCTATTTCTTTCTTCTCTCTCTTCATCTCTTATTATTCTCCACTTCATTTACAAATATATAGTCACATTAACCTCTTTTTTATATCTGGACCATGCGAGGAATGCTCCCATCTCAGACACTTTACGCTGTTTTTCCTATTATACTTTCTGGAACATTCTTTCTCCAGGTATCACCAAGGTTCATCTCCCCTCCTTTTTAGGCCTATGTTTAAATGTTAAATGAGGTCTTTCCTGACTACTTTAAATTGCAAAGTGCATTCCCCCTTCCCCATCACTCCTTTTGTTTCCCCTCCTTTGTTTCCATGGTTCTTATTGCCATCTCCCCAACTATATGGTCTACTGATTTCCTTGTTCATATTCTGTCTTCATAATGTAAACTTGAGATGTTTTGTCTGTCTGTTTGCTGGTATATCCCGGAGCCTGGAAGAAGCTTTCTATGGTAGGTGCTTCATGGTAGATGCTCAATAATATTCAGTGCACAAGTAAATAAAAAAGAATCTACTTTTTGGGAATGATTAAAATGTAGTTTTTTTTTTTTTTTTTTAATTTAGTGATTTTTGAATAGTCTCAGGGTGAAATTTTAGAATTTTATTAAAATAAAAATCAATATAGCATAAGGGTAAATATGACAGTGAAAATGTATAAAAGTGAATTTTCTTTATGTCACATGAACCCTGTTAGAGCAAAGGAGGCATTTACTTTATAACATATTTCTCATTAAATCACAATGTATCTATTATTTTATGTAATTTAATAATTCATAGAACAAATTTGTCAGGTGTTGTAGCTGCTGAAAATATCACATTGAACAATACAGTCATTGTTGAGGCCTGTAGAGATCTATGTCTAGTGATCTACGTCTAGTGGCAATGGACTGTGCAAGGAATGCATGGTCATAATCAATTTTACAATGTCTCCAGTTTCCCACATATAAAATGTGTTCCTTAAGACTAAGGAAATGGAAATATATAAAGTGGGATTTATAAAAATTAAAATATGCATTTTGTCCAAGTTGTTCCAAATAGAACTGATCTAAATCATAACTGTTAGCAAGACTGTGAAACCAGATCGTAAGTAACTGAACAAACTTTCTAGTTTGCCTTATCATAATTTTATATGAATATATATGAATAAAATGGTGAAATAATAATTCATAACAGATAAAACCATATGCTGCCCCATAAACGTGTAAAAACCTGGTATCAGTCTTCTTATTTTAAGAAAAGTCATCACTTTTGATTCCTGCATTTTACTAATTTGATGACTGGGCAGTAGTTATCATCTAGCCACAAGGCTAATTTAATAATTTGGATCTGAATGTCCCCATGGTAGTGCTATTTCAATACTGGCACATTTTTAGTTCTCTGTTCATAATTAATCTTATGAAAACCATTTTTACATAATTTAAATCTACTTCTTGCTTCTAGTAATTGCATATCTAATTTACTGTGAAAAGAAGAAGCCAATATTGCATCTGCTAAAGTAACTAAAAAGCACAACTGAAAACATCATCCACTAATGATTTTTATCATTTAGCTTTACATTGTTAACTTTTGGAACTTCACAAAATATAGTTGCTTTGGGTCAGAAATTTGAATTACAACTTCAGTTTGGAAGAGAAATTATGTCTTGGCAAGAAAGAATACTTTATTACACACCACAAATTTCTTGTTGATAGTTATGTAAGGAAAGCAATCCAATAACCACCACTGATAGAAAACATTATACTTTAAAGAAAGCTGATTTTCTTTTTTTTTAGCTGAAGCCCAAGGGACAAATATTCAGCAGTAGAAAATATTTTGAACAGCAGTGCAATTGTAAAATATGTTTGAAGAAGTGCTTACTTCATTATTGTTGTGTTTCCCTTTAGTTGTAAGCCATTCTGCTCCACAGAAAACTGTCTTGAGCAAAATGATGACTTTGGTCATGTCAGCCTAAGACTCAGTGGGGTTGCTCTGTGAAATTAAGGGGTCGCTGGCAAACTCATAGGGACTCACAGCTAGGTAACACCCAAGTCATTCGAATAAAAATACCAATTTTGCACAATACTTTCAACTTTTCAGAGTATTTTTATGTCAATGATTTCATCTGGCTTTCTTAACTATGGTATATCATCAAGTAATAGAATCAAGAAAATAACACTAAATAATTTAACGTATATTAAATTCTACTAATGAGTATAATCTGTTGGTATTATTATTACCGATCTCAAATTTAGGACAAAATAAATATCTCTTTACCCCACAGATTTTGAGAAACACCAAATTATGTTTATTTCTCTACAGAATCAATAATCTAAGTATGATTTTTAAATTTACTTTGTTTCCTTTTTCCTCCCTGGTTGTAACATGTCCCTTTCAATTTACCTCCTATGTCGGTTTTTTTTTTTTTTTTTTAGAAATTCACGTTCTTATTTTATTGATTGATTGATTGATCGATTGATTGCTGTGTTGGGTCTTCGTTTCTGTGCGAGGGCTTTCTCTAGTTGTGGCAAGCGGGGACCACTCTTCATCGCGTTGCGCGGCCCTCTCACCATCGCGGCCTCTCTTGTTGCGGAGCACAGGCTCCAGACGCGCAGGCTCAGTAGTTGTGGCTCACGGGCCTAGTTGCTCCGCGGCATGTGGGATCCTCCCAGACCAGGGCTCGAACCCGTGTTCCCTGCATTGGCAGGCAGACTCCCAACCACTGCGCCACCAGGGAAGCCCCCTATGTTGGTTTTTGATGTGGCTACTTGATTTCCAGTTCTTCCTATCACTCTTTGAGGGTATCTTCCAAAGCATTATTGTTGATAGAAGATGATATCTCATCAGACAGAAGAGAATTTTCCTTCGTAAGTTGTATTCTGCAATTCCTGCTGGAACATCTAGTCAAATTCTCATGGTCCATGTGTAGTACTAATGGCCCTGACATCTAATTCCATCAAGAAATATTTAATTTCTCCCAAGGTTTACTACTCATGGTTTCCTCACCCTCAAGCAGTAAGCTACTTTAGCTTAAATGAAAACTTTATTTTCTCATTTTTTCTTGATTTGAATAAATGGTAGTGATTTTGGAACCCTAGACAATCGGCAAGGTATTTATTTTACCTTTTTGCTTCATACGATTTCATACAGTATAGCACAGACTTATCAGAACCTCAATAAAGATTTTTCACTGACCATAATTCCCAACTATTGCTTAAATTTTAGTTCCTACCTCTGTCTTGGCAAATTCTTCTGTAATTTTTCTGGACTTCAGTTATTAGGAACAGGTTTTATGAAAATTTAAATTTCATGGAAAGTGTGATGTTCCAAATGAACTCCAGTTTGAAATGGGATGTCAGATCTACCTGTTATTTACCTGATTTTTCAAGCCTACACTCAAGCTAACAGATCATCTTTATTTCTGCTTTCATGTGAGGGGGTTGGCAATAGAGATTAAAATACCACACCACATCCCTTCTATTCCTATTTGAAGTGTTTCCAAGTAAAGTAAAAGGTATATTTTTAAAAGTCTTGTGATAGTATTTTTTCTACTGCTTGTCTAAGTCTTTGTTTTGATGTTTAATTTCTGTGTGAACCTCAGCTAAAACGTTATGTTTAAGTAAGTGCTTATGGGTTCACAAAGGCATTTTGTGGCCTGTCCATGAAGTTTGTAGATAGACTTCTGAGAGAGGAATCTAGATAATCACTGAAAACTAATTATGTTCTATCGGATCATGAGTCACATTCTGAACTATATTTTATAATTTTCTCATCAACAGGAAATAGTACCCTATAACCCGATGGTACAAGACAGAAAAGTCACAAACCAAGATATTTGCAATATATTTCTTTCATTGTAACAAAAAATGGGAAGTATGCATGCAATACACTTGGCTTTTAATAAATATAAATGTCCTAAGTAGAAGAATTTTTTGTATAAAACATCACTTTATAATTATGAGAAAACTATTTAAATTCTTTGTTCACATCTTCACTTCCACACTTTAAGTATGAGTATAATGTATTTTTGTTAATTCAGATGAACTCATAAGCATATCATCCTTATTAAGCAGACTCATATAAAAACTTAGAGTAGGGCTTCCCTGGTGGTGCAGTGGTTGCGAATCTGCCTGCCAATGCAGGGACACGGGTTCGAGCCCTGGTCTGGGAGGATCCCACATGTCGCGGAGCAACTAGGCCCTGCTCTGCAACAAGAAAGGCCGCGATGGTGAGAGGCCCCCGCACCGCGATGAAGAGTGGCCCCCGCTTGCCGCAACTAGAGAAAGCCCTCGCACAGAAATGAAGACCCAACACAGCCAAACATATAAATAAATAAATAATTAAAAAAAAAAAAAAAACCAAAAAAACTTAGAGTAAAACTTCCTAGTTACATATTGGATTATTTTAACTATTCTTTCCATTTAAAAAATACCCAACTATTAAAATGTCAGACATCTCTATTTATCCCAATTTTAATAAAGATATACTAACGTTATGGTTTCAGAGTTATATATTTGCTTTACCTCTTTCACTAGAGCATAAAGAATGTCCTCTTGATTTATTACAATAACTAGTGACTTCATAAAAGAGCATGCTGTAAATTCTTAAGCATTTGGATACTACTTTGACTTTACATTTCTCAATACAGACCCATAATTGTGCAATATTTTTACATAATTTTATTAGAGCATAACACCTAAAGTAAATACATGCATTTACATGTCTCCATAAAAGTTAAAGCTGAGGCAAAATTAATGTGTTGACATTGAAACAAGGAGAGTAGTCAGAGCTTAGATTTTACTCTATCTTGTTCCAATTATGTTTAATATTAATGTTATAAATAGATAGTAAACATTTAAAAAATTATATTCATCTCATTTTCTTTGCCTTCCTAATGTGTCTTGTTAAGTATTAATTTAGAAAATAATTATAGTTCTTTATAATACATTATTTTCTTTATTAAATTCATATGGTAAATTTAACAATCTTGTCATTATGAAACACTGCAGCGTGCTGTTCAGTTTTACCAAGCATTTTTAAAAAATTTTAGCCATACATTAAACAATTTACCTACTCAATATAATTAGGCTGATATAGGAAGGAAGTCAGGCTACTTATAAGATTTCTCTTATAGCAAATCTTGAATTATTTGTTCCTTGCTAATGGTGAATCTCTCAAATAATTTTTTTCACCTATCATACAAATGGCATTTATAAAAATACTAAGGTATCTTTCTCTGGTATATACTGTTTGTTCACAATTTGGACAAGAACTTTAAATTATCCCTGGAATTCAAATATGAGACTGTATGATGCTGGACTTATACTTTAAGACCATGGCTGGTGTTTTTAAGCTGTCTGCTTAGTGGAAACGCTCATGCTTTCCACTGATTGTTCTTGGCTCCTCCCTTATTCAACTTCCTTCTTCATTATAATGTTTGCTTTCTGCTTCTGCACCAGAAGAGACATCTCCATTGGTCATTTGGTTAAATTCCAATTCTGAAACTTCATGTTGATAACATCAATTTCAAGTTCAGTTAGCAGATTTCCTTTTGCAATATTCAACTCCAATCTGTGACATGCTGTTTATTTAATCTACCTGTCAACATAGAATGCTCAGTGATAAATCACTGGTCCATTTCTAGTCTATATACTGTGATATCATATTGTGATTGGTTGGCTTCAGAATGGCGGCATATTGTGTTCTTCTTCATTTCTTGGGTGTATATTATAAACTTTCTGGACAATTCTGCCCTGGTCATTCACTAGCTGGTGTCCACTAAAACAGTTTGAATTGCTACATTTTGATAGTCTGACTGTCACATTACTTTGGGTGGTTTATAACAATTGGATCCTGGTGCTCATTCCATTCTCTAAGCATGGGTTTGATCTTTGTTGAAAGCATTGTTGTCTCTTTTTGCTTCTTGGTTGTGGCAATAAATAACTTCAGAACAAGCTAGCAATGAATTCAGTGGGGGCCAGAATCAATCAGTCCTAGTTACCAGCTCTGTTGGAGGATGTGTGCATTTACACAGAGGTGAATTAAAGTGTTACTTTAGAGTTCTACTTTTCAGTGTCTCATTATTATGTAATCAACATCTCTGTAGCTTATAACTAACAGGGTTTACTTGACATATAAGTCATATAAAATATGCCACATTTCACCTTTAGATATCCTACACTAGTTCCTAATGGCATCAAAATGTCTTCAAAAACTTCTAGTACCTATCATGTTGAATTACTCTTAGAGATGAGTTAATTACTTAAAATTTTTTTAAAGACTATCAAATGAGTTATAATTTACAACAAATTAAACCATGTAGATGCATGAGATAGTGTAAAAAGAGCTGTTCTATTTCAAAGGACCTTATTTATTGTCTTTCAAAGTACATACTGATGCTCTGCATCACTTAGGTATTTATATCATACATAACAATAATATTTTAATTTTAGTCATACTAGTTTATAACAAAATAGATTTATGAAAGTTAGTCTTTTTCTTGGCATAGGATCCTACTTAATCTTCTTTGCCATCAATGCTTTTAATTTATTGAAATAATACCTGGAGTTGTATCTAGACTTCTAGTTTAAAAAAATGTCTTTGTACAACTCATGTATTGTTTTTCCTAAAAAAGACTCAAGTAAATGACTTATCACTCAATTTCTAAAAGTTTGGCATTTCCCCATATCTTTTGAGCTGGTCAATGGCCTTCTTTAATTGGTGACAGGGTGCATTGTTGCAATGAAACTGAGGTTAATCGGTTTCTATTTCTAGTAGCAATATCTAATTGTTCTTTATATGTGACTAAAAAGTTTGCTTTGATCCCATTCAATTATTTCTCTATAATAAATATTTTTTAAAAGAACAGAACAAATTCCTTTTTTGCTATATTTTTTCAATTCATAAGGTAAGTCTGTAACTAGAAAATAAATAAATAGTAGGTCTTTCAGTCTCTTCAAAATTAAAAAAAATGATATTGGGTATTTTCACAAACATTTCATTTAAGCCATAAATAATAATCAAGAAATTCTTTTCATTTAAAAGATAACCATAATTATAAATGAACATGTGTATATCTACAAAACCTACCCATAGGTAGATATAAGTTTTATGGATATGTGTATATATATTAATTTATATTTATGGTTATCTTTTAAATGAAAAGAATTTCTTGATTGTAATATGTATGTATATATATACATACATATATGTAATTTTCAAAAAATGGGACCATGATTACCAAATATTAACAATCTACTTTGTGGCATGAACTGTTCTAGGCATTTTATTATATATTTCATTTAACATGAAATATCACATTAAGTCTAATAAGTTCAGAATTTTGTTTTACATTTTATTACTCTACTTGTCTGATGTGAAAAATTACTTTGATTATTATATTCGTGATATTTTGTTAATTTAACCTATCTTTTTTATGGTGTATAAATGTGTGTAAAACTGGGATAAAATGAACAACTTTAATGATTCTTTTGTATTTGGTTAAATTAGCTCTTATACAATTTGAAACACATTATTAATATAGCAATATTTCCCAGGATAGTTCAAATCTAAGTGTTTACCTATCAGAATGTTTACAAGAATCAAAATTTAATTGCACAGATTACTCAAAACAAACATTTCAAATTATGCTCACCTTATAAAGGCAAAAGCCAAAGGTTCAAGTGTAATCAAGTGATTATTAAACAATTTGTTTCTCAAATACCATAACTACTGTAACATTCATGTCATTGCATTATATGTTACTCTACTAAATACTGTTAGCCTTCACACAATTTTAAATGAGTGTCTTATTTTTCTGCTTATCCTGAAAATACTCTTTGAAAGGATATGTTAGATACTATATATATTACTGAAAACTATATTTTATGGCTACTTGCAAATAGGCTTGCAGATAAATAATTAAAAGTTTTGATAACTGTTTTAAAGGGAAAGACCACGATGCCATAACAAACAAAGGTACTTACATAAAGATTAAATCCAATGGTAAATATTAAGACAGAACCTCTAAAATATCTCAAGACCTATTTGTAGCTGATCTCTTTCAGTGAAAGCCTGGGTGAATTTCAGACTTAATACTAATCTCTGGCTGTCAGGTCTTAAACAATACAGATTACTGGGGCCTATTCCCATAGTCCTGATGGAAGCGATGATTGGAGTGATGATGTTGAGAGGAATAAAAAAGCAATTCTAAGACCCATACAATGTCACAGCCAGAAGAAAACTAGTGTTTGATGTTTAAGTCAGGAGAGCAGAACTAAGGATCTGGATGTCACCAACAGGTTAGTATATCACTCGCTGAGGCTGCTGCCATAATAAGATACCACAGACCGGGTGGCTTAAACAATATTTTTTTTTTCTACAGTTCTGGAAGGTGGAAGTTTAAGATCAAGGTGTTGACAGGTTTAATCTCTCCTGAGGCATCTCTCCTTTGCTTGCAGATGGTCACTTCTCAAGTATCCTCCCATAGCCTTGTTTCCATACACACACATCCCTGGTCTCTCTTCCTCTTTTTTTTTTTTTTTTTTCTTTAAACATATTTATTGAAGTATAATTGCCTTACAATGGTGTGTTAGCTTCTGCTTTATAACAAAGTGAATCAGTTATACATATACAATATGTTCCCATATCTCTTCCCTCTTGCATCTCCCTCCCTCCCTCCCACCCTCCCCATCCCACCCCTTTAGGTGGTCACAAAGCACCGAGCTGATCTCCCTGTGCTATGTGGCTGCTTCCCACTAGCCATCTATTTTACATTTGGTAGTGTATATATGTCCATGACACTCTCTTACCCTGTCACATCTCACCCCACCCACTCCCCATATCCTCAAGTCCATTCTCTAGTAGGTCTGTGTCTTTATTCCCGTCTTGCCACTAGGTTCTTCATGGCTTTTTTTTTTTTTTTTTCCTTAGATTCCGTATATATGTGTTAGCATACTGTATTTGTTTTTCTCTTTCTGACTTACTTCACTCTGTATGACAGACTCTAGGTCCATCCACCTCACTACAAATAACTCAATTTCATTTCTTTTTATGGCTGAGTAATATTCCATTGTATATATGTGCCACATCTTCTTTATCCATTCATCTGTCGATGGACATTTAGGTTGCTTCCATGTCCTGGCTATTGTAAATAGAGCTGCAATGAACATTTTGGTACATGACTCTTTTTGAACTATGGTTTTCTCAGGGTATATGCCCAGTAGTGGGATTGCTGGGTCGTATGGTAGTTCTATTTGTAGTTTTTTAAGGAACCTCCATACTGTTCTCCATAGTGGCTGTATCAATTTACATTCCCACCAACAGTGCAAGAGTGTTCCCTTTCCTCCACACCCTCTCCAGCATTTATTGTTTCTAGATTTTTTGATGATGGCCATTCTGACCGGTGTGAGATGATATCTCATTGTAGTTTTGATTTGCATTTCTCTAATGATTAATGATGTTGAGCATTCTTTCATGTGTCTGTAGGCCATCTGTATATCTTCTTTGGAGAAATGTCTATTCAGGTCTTCTGCCCATTTTTGGATTGGGTTGTTCGTTTTTTTGTTATTGAGCTGCATGAGCTGCTTGTACATCTTGGAGATTAATCCTTTGTCAGTTGCTTCATTTGCAAATATTTTCTCCCATTCTGAGGGTTGTCTTTTGGTCTTGTTTATGGTTTCCTTTGCTGTGCAAAAGCTTTTAAGTTTCATTAGGTCCCATTTGTTTATTTGTGTTCTTATTTCCATTTCTCTGGGAGCTGGGTCAAAAAGAATCTTGCTGTGATGTATGTCATAGAGTGTTCTGCCTATGTTTTCCTCTAAGAGTTTGATAGTGTCTGGCCTTACACTTAGGTCTTTAATCCATTTTGAGTTTATTTTTGTGCATGGTGTCAGGGAGTGTTCTAATTTCATACTTTTACATGTAGCTGTCCAATTTTCCCAGCACCACTTATTGAAGAGGCTGTCTTTTCTCCACTGTATATGCTTGCCTCCTTTATCAAAGATAAGGTGACCATATGTGTGTGGGTTTATCTCTGGGCTTTCTATCCTGTTCCATTGATCTATATTTCTGTTTTTGTGCCAGTACCAAACTGTCTTGATTACTGTAGCTTTGTAATATAGTCTGAAGTCAGGGAGCCTGATTCCTCCAGCTCCATTTTTCGTTCTCAAGATTGCTTTGGCTATTCGGGGTCTTTTGTGTTTCCATACAAATTGTGAAATTTTTTGTTCTAGTTCTGTGAAAAATGCCAGTGGTAGTTTGATAGGGATTGCATTGAATCTGTAGATTGCTTTGGGTAGTAGAGTCATTTTCACAATGTTGATTCTTCCAGTCCAGGAACATGGTATATCTCTCCATCTATTTGTATCATCTTTAATTTCTTTCATCAGTGTCTTGTAATTTTCTGCATACAGGTCTTTTGTCTCCTTAGGTAGGTTTATTCCTAGATATTTTATTCTTTTTGTTGCAATGGTAAACGGGAGTGTTTTCTTAATTTCGCTTTCAGATTTTTCGTCATTAGTGTATAGAAATGCAAGAGATTTCTGTGCATTAATTTTGTATCCTGCTACTTTACCAAATTCATTGATTAGCTCTAGGAGTTTTCTGGTAGCATCTTTAGGATTCTCTATGTATAGTATCATGTCATCTGCAAATAGTGACAGCTTTACTTCTTCTTTTCCGATTTGGATTCCTTTTATTTCTTTGTCTTCTCTGATTGCTGTGGCTAACACTTCCAAAACTATGTTGAATAATAGTGGTGAGAGTGGGCAACCTTGTCTTGTTCCTGATCTTAGTGGAAATGGTTTCAGTTTTTCACCATGGAGGACAATGTTGGCTGTGGGTTCATCATATATGGCCTTTATTATGTTGAGGAAAGTTCCTTCTATGCCTACTTTCTGCAGGGCTTTTATAATAAATGGGTGTTGAATTTTGTCGAAAGCTTTCTCTGCATCTATTGACATGATCATATGGTTTTTCTCCTTCAATTTATTAATATGGTGTATCACATTGGTTGATTTGCGTATATTGAAGAGTCCTTGCATTCCTGGGATAAAGCCCACTTGATCATGGTGTATGATCCTTTTAATGTGCTGTTGGATTCTGTTTGCTACTATTTTGTTGAGGATTTTTGCATCTATGTCCATCAGTGATATTGGCCTGTAGTTTTCTTTCTTTGTGGCATCTTTGTCTGGTTTTGGTATCAGGGTGATGGTGGCCTCGTAGAATGAGTTTGGGAGTGTTCCTCCCTCTGCAATATTTTGGAAGAGTTTGAGAAGGATAAGTATTAGCTCTTCTCTAAATGTTTGATAGAATTCACCTGTGAAGCCATCTGGTGCTGGGCTTTTGTTTGTTGGAAGGTGTTTAATCGCAGTTTCAATTTCAGTGCTTGTGATTGGTCTGTTCATATTTTCTATTTCTTCCTGGTTCAGTCTCGGCAGGTTGTGCATTTCTAAGAATCTGTCCATTTCTTCCAGGTTCTCCATTTTATTGGCATAGAGTTGCTTGTAGTGATCTCTCATGATCTTTTGTATTTCTGCAGTGTCAGTGGTTACTTCTCCGTTTTCATTTCTAATTCTATTGATTTGAGTTTTCCCCCTTTTTCTCTTGATGAGTCTGGCTAATGGTTTATCAATTTTGTTTATCTTCTCGAAGAACCAGCTTTTAGTTTCATTGATTTTTGCTATTGTTTCCTTCATTTCTTTTTCATTTATTTCTGACCTGATCTTTATGATTTCTTTCCTTCTGCTGGCTTTGGGGTTTTTTTGTTCTTCTTTCTCTAATTGCTTTAGGTGCAAGGTTAGGTTGTTTATTCGAGATGTTTCCTGTTTCTTGAGGTAGGCTTGTGTTGCTATAAACTTCCCTCTTAGCACTGCTTTTGCTGCGTCCCATAGGTTTTGGGTCGTCGTATCTCCATTGTCATTTGATTCTAGGTATTTTTTGATTTCCCCTTTGATTTCTTCAGTGATCACTTCGTTATTAAGTAGTGTATTGTGTAGCCTCCATGTGTTTGTAGTTTTTACAGATCTTTTCCTGTAATTGATATCTAGTCTCATAGCGTTGTGGTCGGAAAAGATACTTGATACGATTTCAATTTTCTTAAATTTACCAAGGCTTGATTTGTGACCCAAGATATGATCTATCCTGGAGAATGTTCCATGAGCACTTGAGAAAAATATGTATTCTGTTGTTTTTGGGTGGAATGTCCTATAAATATCAATTAAGTCCATCTTGTTTAATGTATCATTTAAAGCTTGTGTTTCCTTATTTATTTTCATTTTGGATGATCTGTCCATTGGTGAAAGTGGGGTGTTAAAGTCCCCTACTATGATTGTGTTGCTGTCGATTTCCCCTTTTATGGCTGTTAGTATTTGCCTTATGTATTGAGGTGCTCCTATGTTGGGTGCATAAATATTTACAATTGTAATACTTTCCTCTTGGATCAATCCCTTGATCATTATATAGTGTCCTTCTTTGTCTCTTGTAATAGTCTTTATTTTAAAGTCCATTTTGTGTGATATGAGGATTGCTACTCCAGCTTTCTTTTGATTTCCATTTGAATGGAATATCTTTTTCCATCCCCTCACTTTCAGTCTGTATGTGTCTCTAGGTCTGAAGTGGGTCTCTTGTAGACAGCATATATATGGGTCTTGTTTTTGTATCCATTCAGCCAGCCTGTGTCTTTTGGTGGGAGCATTTAATCCATTTACATTCAAGGTAATTATCGATATGTATGTTCCTATTCCCATTTTCTTAAATGTTTTGGGTTTGTTATTGTAGGTGTTTTCCTTCTCTTGTGTTTCTTGCCTAGAGAAGTTCCTTTAGCATTTGTTGTAAAGCTGGTTTGGTGCTGCTGAACTCTCTCAGCTTTTGCTTGTCTGTAAAGGTTTTAATTTCTCCATCACATCTGAATGAGATCCTTGCTGGGTAGAGTAATCTTGGTTGTAGGTTTTTCTCCTTCATCACTTTAAGTATATCCTGCCACTCCCTTCTGGCTTGCAGAGTTTCTGCTGAAAGATCAGATGTTAACCTTATGGGGATTCCCTTGTGTGTTATTTGTTGTTTTTCCCTTGCTGCTTTTAATATGTTTTCCTTATATTTAATTTTTGACAGTTTGATTAATATGTGTCTTGGCGTGTTTCTCCTTGGGTTTATCCTGTATGGGGCTCTCTGTGCTTCCAGGACTTGATTAACTATTTCCTTTCCCATATTAGGGAAGTTTTCAACTATAATCTCTTCAAATATTTTCTCAGTCCCTTTCTTTTTCTCTTCTTCTTCTGGGACCCCTATAATTCGAATGTTGGTGCGTTTAATGTTGTCCCAGAGGTCTCTGAGACTGTCCTCAGTTCTTTTCATTCTTTTTTCTTTATCCTGCTCTGCAGTAGTTATTTCCACCATTTTATCTTCCAGGTCACTTATCCTTTCTTCTGCCTCAGTTATTCTGCTATTGATCCCATCTAGAGTATTTTTAATTTCATTTATTGTGTTTTTCATCATTGCTTGGTTCCTCTTTAGTTCTTCTACGTCCTTGTTAAATGTTTCTTGCATTCTGTCTATTCTATTTCCAAGATTTTGGATCATCCTTACTATCATTATTCTGAATTCTTTTTCAGGTAGACTACCTATTTCCTCTTCATTTGTTACGTCTGGTGTGTTTTGACCCTGCTCCTTCATCTGCTGTGTGTTTTTCTGTCGTCTCATTTTGCTTATCTTACTGTGTTTGGGGTCTCCTTTTCACAGGCTGCAGGTTCATAGTTCCCGTTGTTTTTGGTATCTGTCCCCAGTGGCTAAAGTTGGTTCAGTGGGTTGTGTAGGCTTCCTGGTGGAGGGAACTTGTGCCTGAGTTCTGGTGGATGAGGCTGGATCTCGTCTTTCTGGTGGGCACGTCCACGTCTGGTGGTGTATTTTGGGGTGTCTGTGGTCTTATTATGATTTTAGGCAGCCTCTCTGCTAATGGATGGGGCTGTGTTCCTGTCTTGCTAGTTGTTTGGCATAGGGTGTCCAGCACTGTAGCTTGCTGGTCGTTGAGTGAAGCTGGGTCTTGATGTTGAGATGGAGATCTCTGAGAGATTTTTGCCATTTGGTATTACGTGGAGCTGGGAGGTCTCTTGTGGACCAGTGTCCTGAAGTTGGCTCTCCCACCTCAGAGGCACAGCCCTGATGCCTGGCTGGAGTACCAAGAGCCTTTCGTCCACACGGCTCAGAGTAAAAGGGAGAAAAAATAGAAAGAAAGAAAGAAAGAGGCTATAATATAGTGAAGTAAAATAAAGCTATTATAAAGCAAAGCTATAAAGACAAAATCTCACCCAGAAGCATATACATATACACTCACAAAAAAAGGAAAAGGGGAAAAATTAATATATCCTGCTCCGAAAGTCCACCTCCTGAATTTGGGATGATTCATTGTCTATTCAGGTATTCAACAGATGCAGGCACATCAAGTTGTTTGTGGAGTTTTAATCCGCTGCTTCTGAGGCTGCTGGGAGAGATTTCCCCTTCTCTTCTCTGTTCGCACAGCTCCTGGGGTTCAGCTTTAGATTTGGACCCGCCTCTGCGTGTAGGTCGCCTGAGGGCTTCTATTCCCCACCCAGACAGGACGGGGTTAAAGGAACAGCCGCTTCGGGGGCTCTGGCTCACCCAGGCCGCGGGGAGGGAGGGTTACGGAGGAGGCGGGGCGAGCCTGCAGCAGCAGAGCCCGGCATGACGTTGCAGCAGTCTGAAGCACGCAGTGCGTTCTCCCGGGGAAGTTGTCCCCGGATCACGGGACCCTGTCAGTGGCGGGCTGCACAGGCTACTGGGAGGGGCGGTGTGGAGAGTGACCTGTGCTCGCACACAGGCTTTTTGGAGGCGGCAGCAGCAGCCCCAGCGTCTCACGCCCGTCTCTGGGGCCCGCGCTGATCGCTGCGGCTCGCGCCCGTCTCTGGAGTTCGTTTAGGCGGTGCTCTGAATCCCCTCTCCTCGCGCGCCGCGAAACAAAGAGGCAAGAAAAAGTCTCTTGCCTCTTCAGTAGCTGCAGACTTTTTCCCGGTCTCCCTCCCAGCCAGCTGTGGTGCGCCAACCCCTTCAGGCTGTGTTCACACCGCCAACCCCAGTCCTCTCCCTGCGATCCGACCGAAGCCCGAGCCTCAGCTCCCAGCCCCGCCCGCCCCGGCGGGTGAGCAGACAAGCCTCTCGGGCTGGTGAGTGCTGCTCGGCGCCGAGCCTCTGTGCGTGAATCTCTCCGCTTTGCCCTCCGCACCCCTGTGGCTGCGCTCTCCTCCGTGGCTCCGAAGCTTCCCCCCTCCGCCACCCGCAGTCTCTGCCTGCGAAGGGGCTTCCTAGTGTGTGGAAATCTTTCCTCCTTCACGGCTCCCTCCCACTGGTGCAGGTCCCGTCCCTATTTTTTGTCTCTGTTTTTTCTTTTTTCTTTTGCCCTACCCAGGTACGTGGGGAGTTTCTTGCCTTTTGGGAGGTCTGACGTTTTCTGCCAGCGTTCAGTGGGTGTTCTGTAGGAGCAGTTCCACGTGTAGATGTATTTCTACTGTATCTGTGGGAAGGAAGGTGATCTCCACGTCTTACTCTTCCGCCATCTTCTCCTTGCCCCTTCCTCTTCTAATAAGGACACCAGTCACATTGGATAGTAGTGCTCCACCCTTATGACCTCATTTAACCTAATTTTATCCTTCAAGGCTCTCTTTCTAAATGCAGTCACATTGGGGGTTAGGGCTTGAACATATGAATTTAGAATGGACACAATTCAATTTACAATAGTTAGTAATGTAAGAATAAGTACAAAACAATGCCAGAAGGGGACACACTCTTAGCCCTCATTCACCAGTTATATTCTCAGTAGACTCCTGACAGTCTGAAACTAAGATGCACATTAGCTATAAACAGCAATGACAGGAGGCAAAGGAAATTATGTGGCCAGTGAAAAGCCATGAAGTGAGAATGGGCTAGAACTCATAACTTCTAATAGATTTTCAGTCTTAAAATCTCTGCATTAATACTAAAACTAAAGAAGTAGAATTTGAAATTAAAAATATAATACCATTTACATTACTACCCGCCCAAAATGAAATACTTAGGTATAAACCTAACAAAATGTGTACAAGATCTATAGAAGGAAAACTACAAAACTCTGATAAATGATATCAAGGAAGAACTAAATAAAGGGAGAGATAGTCCAAGTTCATGGATAAGAAGACTCAATAGAGGCATACCTTGGAAATATTGTGGGTTCAGTTCTAGACCACTCAATAAAGTGAATATCACAAGAAAGCAAGTCACACAAATTATTTGGTTTCCCAGTGCATATAAAAGTTATGTTTATATAATACTGTAGTCTATTAAGTGTATAATAGCATTATGCCTTAAAAAGCCATGTACATATCTTAATTAAAATAAGCTTTATTGCTAAAAAATGTTAACCATCATCTGAGCCTTTAGTGAGTCATAGTAGTAACATCAAAGATCGCTGATCACTGGTAACTATAACAAATATATTAATAATAAAAATACTTTGAAATATTGTGAGAATTACCAAAATGTGACACAGAGACAAAAAGTGAGCAAGTGCTGTTAGAAAAATGGTGCTGACAGCAAAGGAAACCATAAACAAGACCAAAAGACAACCCTCAGAATGGGAGAAAATATTTGCAAATGAAGCAACTGACAAAGGATTAATCTCCAAGATTTACAAGCAGCTCATGCAGCTCAATAACAAAAAAACAAACAACCCAATCCAAAAATGGGCAGAAGACCTAAACAGACATTTCTCCAAAGAAGATATACAGATGGCCTACAGACACATGAAAGAATGCTCAACATCATTAATCATTAGAGAAAGGCAAATCAAAACTACAATGAGATATCATCTCACACCGGTCAGAATGGCCATCATCAAAAAATCTAGAAACAATAAATGCTGGAGAGGGTGTGGAGGAAAGGGAACACTCTTGCACTGTTGGTGGGAATGTAAATTGATACAGCCACTATGGAGAACAGTATGGAGGTTCCTTAAAAAACTACAAATAGAACTACCATACGACCCAGCAATCCCACTACTGGGCATATACCCTGAGAAAACCATAGTTCAAAAAGAGTCATGTACCAAAATGTTCATTGCAGCTCTATTTACAATAGCCAGGACATGGAAGCAACCTAAATGTCCATCGACAGATGAATGGATAAAGAAGATGTGGCACATATATACAATGGAATATTACTCAGCCATAAAAAGAAATGAAATGGAGGTATTTGTAATGAGGTGGATGGAGTTAGAGTCTGTCATACAGAGTGAAGTAAGTCAGAAAGAGAAAAACAAATACAGTATGCTAACACATATATACGGAATCTAAGGAAAAAAAAAAAAAAAAAGCCATGAAGAACCTAGTGGCAAGACGGGAATAAAGACACAGACCTACTAGAGAATGGACTTGAGGATATGGGGAGTGGGTGGGGTGAGATGTGACAGGGTAAGAGAGTGTCATGGACATATATACACTACCAAATGTAAAATAGATAGCTAGTGGGAAGCAGCCACATAGCACAGGGAGATCAGCTCGGTGCTTTGTGACCACCTAGAGGGGTGGGATGGGGAGGGTGGGAGGGAGGGAGATGCAAGAGGGAAGAGATATGGGAACATATTGTATGTGTATAACTGATTCACTTTGTTATAAAGCAGAAGCTAACACACCATTGTAAGGCAATTATACTTCAATAAAGATGTTTAAAAAAAAAAAAAAAAAGAAAAATGGTGCTGACAGACTTGCTCAATGCAGGGTTACCATAAACTTTTAATTGTAAAAAAAACAGTATCTGCCAAAAGCAAAGTGCAATAAAATGAGGTATGCCTGTATTGTCTAGATGTCAGTTCTTCCCAACTTGATCTATAGATCACAATGCAGTCCCAATCAAAATCCCAGAATATTATTTTATGGATATCAACAAACTGATTCTAAAGTTTATATGGAGTGGCAAAAGATCCTCAAATAGTCAACACAATGTTGAAGGAGCAGGACAAAGTGGGAGGACTGACTTTTCTCAGCTTCAAGACCTACTGGGCTTCCCTGGTGGCGCAGTGGTTGAGAATCTGCCTGCTAATGCAGGGGACACAGGTTCGAGCCCTGGTCTGGCAAGATCCCACATGCCGTGGAGCAACTAGGCCCGTGAGCCACAACTACTGAGCCTGCACGTTTGGAGCCTGTGTTCCGCAACAAGAGAGGCCGCGATAGTGAGAGGCCCGTGCACCACGATGAAGAGTGGCCCCCGCTTGCCACAACTAGAGAAAGCCCTCGCACAGAAACGAAGACCCAACACAGCCAAAAATAAATAAATTAATTAATTAAATCCATGTTTAAAAAAAAAAATAGACTTACTATTAAGCTACAAAAATCAGGGCAGTGTGGTATTGGGAAAATAATAAACAAATAGATAAATGGGACAGAATAAAGAGGCTAGAAATAGACTTGTATAAATATAGTCAACTGATCTTTGACAAAGGAGCAAAGGAATACAAAGGAGCCAAGGTAGTATCTTCAATAAATGGTGCTGGACATCCACATACAAAAAATAAATAAATTAAAAAAAAATGAATCTAGACAGAGAACTTACCCTCTTCACAAAAATTAACTCAATATGTATCATGGACCTCAATGTAAAATGCAAAACTATAAATCTGCTAGAAGATAACATAAAAGAAAATCCAGATGACCTAGGGTATGCCAATGCCTTTTTGATATAATACCAAAGGCACTATTGATGAAAAAAAATTGAAAAGCTTAAATTCAATAAAATTTAAAAATTTTGTTCTGTGAAAGACAATGTCAAGAGAAGAAGAGCCACAGATTGGGAAAATATATTTGCAAAAATTACATCTGATAAAGGACTATTATCCAACATATACAAAAAGATCTAAAACTTAACAATAAGAAAACAATCCGATTAAGAAATGGGCCAAAGACCTTAACGGATACCTCACCAAAGAAGATATACATATGCCAAATAAAAGTGTAAAAAGATGCTCCACTTTCTATATCATCATGGAAATGTTAATTAAAACAAGATACCACTACACACTTATTGGAATAGCCAAAGTCCAGAACACTGACAACACCAAATGCTGGACGAAACATGGACCAACATGAACTCTTATTCATTGCTGGAGGGAATGCAAAATGGTACGGCCACTTTGAAAGACAGTTTGGCAGTTTCTTACAAAACTAAACATATTTTTTACCATGTGATCCAGGAATTGTGCTCCTTGGTATTTACCCAGAGGAGTTGAAAACTTAAGTCCACACAAAAATCTGCGCACAGTTGTTCATATAAGCTTTATTCATAATTGCCAAAACTTGGAAGGAACCAAGATGTCCTTTAGTAGGTGAGTAGATAAATCAACTGTGGTCCATCCACACAATGGAATATTATTTGGCACTAAAAAGAAATGAGCTATGAAGCCATGAAAATACATGGAGGAAACTTAAATACATATTATTAAGTTAAAGAAGCCAATATGAAAATAATAGAGACTTTATAATTCCAACTATATGACATTCCAGAAAAGGTAAAACTATGAAGACTCAAAAAAAAAAAAAAGATCAGTAGTTGCCAGAGGTGAGGAAGGAAAAGGGGATTAATAGGCAGAGCACAGAAAATGTTTATTACAATGAAACTACTTCATATGAAGTTATAATGATGGTATATGTCATTATACATTTGTACAAACCCACAGAATGTACAACAACAAGAGTTAGCCCTAAGGTAAATTCTGGGTTTGGGGTGATTACGATGTGTCAATGCAGGTTTACTCTTGGTAACAAATGTGACATTCTAGTGAGTAATGTTGAAAATTCAGGAGGCTATGCATGTGTGGGGCTAAGGAATATATGTGAATTCTCTGTATCTTCATCTCAATTTTGCTGTGAACCTAAAACTGATCTAAAAAAAAGTAATAAAAAAATCTCTGAATTAAAATTGTCTCTGCTACTTTCCTCAACAGGCACTAATGATGAAAAGGTAGTTGTATATCCTCTTATCTTGGGTGCCTCCAGTAGTTCTTTTTAATGAACAGATTGTCGCTATCAACATGGTAACCTAATTGAGACAACACTTCCAGCAACCTGACGAAAAGAGGGATGACCATATTTATGGAGCGTTAACCAAAAAAAGAAAAAAAAAGTTCTGAAATGTCTTTGCTTTTTGTTTGATATATAAACTCAGTCTCAAGATGTCTTTTAAGTATTTCAAAATCAAATAGAGAAACATAAGAACATACTTTTCAAAACTTGACTTTTTTGATTTGTAAGAATGCAGATCTCTTTTGCTTAACTTAAATTCATTTATCAGATTATTTTAAAAGTCAAGAATTCAAATAAGGGTTTCCTAGAAATGAAGCATCTGGATGGGAAAGAGTTGTCTGTTTTCCTAAGATATCCCAAACTCCCAGTTTAGCAGCAAACTAGGCATTTATAATTATAGTTAAATAAATGACTCAGGTTAAAATACATAGAAAATACTAAAAACATGATATTCATATGATTTGTTCATTTATTCAGAACTATTTACCAAGCAATTTTGTAAGCAAATCAAGTAGGCGTGAGTGCAGAACTCCCAAAGCAGGGATCCACACTGCGGAGGTCGCTCATGAGGAAAACACCACCCTTTTGGAGTCACTGAGAGGCAGCAACGATTGCTGCAGAATTTCTATTCAACATGAGACAGAACTAGTTACCACTTATCACATCTATCCATGCTAAAACCGAATATGACTAATGAGTGAAGAAGACCCCAGCATCTGAGTATGGATGCTTTAGTATAAATGGCCCATATGTTGGCTAAGAACACACATGTGTTCAGGTTCAGCCCCATGATCAGAGGAGTCACCTTTAAACAAAACACCTTCAAGAACATTTTCTATATTTCAAAACAGGATCTCACTTGTTTTTCTCACTTGTTTTTCTTGTGCGCAAATGTGTCTTTTGTACTGGCGGTTGCTTATGAGAAGGAAGAAAAGGCATTTGTGAGGAAGTGGCCTAAAAAGAATACCGAATCATTATTTGTAGTTTCCGAAATATATATTATGAAAATGTACTTGAAAACACTGGTCCAGCTGGATCCTGAGATCTGCTGCTTATATGAGAGCCTCCAATGAAGAAGAGGTGTGGTTCATAGGGCAACTGAGGCTGAGTAGCTCTCTCCTCATGAATTAAAGGAAAGAATGAGGCCATCAAAACATGAGGTACTGTGTTAAAAAACAGAAGAAAAAAAACAACAAAACAACTCCAGAGCTCTACAGAAACTGTATAAATGAGAACGCTATACAGCTCTAGAGGAGTGTCATTTTCCCACAATTCCTTGCCATTTACATTGACCCCTGTCTGCTCCCACAGCATGATTACAGGAAAAGCCTCTCTTCTGGGAGAGAGGAAATACACGGTGTCTCAGCACTCTAAAAGTCGGCCTCGAAGTCATGTCTTAAGATTTTTAAATGTTTAATTTCGTTTTTAAAAATATGCTATTTAGATGGGAGTTCCCTGGTGGTCTAGTGGTAGGATTCGGGCTTTTCCTGCCGTGGCCCAGGTTCAATCCCTGGTCAGGGAACTGAGATCCCACAAGCCCCATGGCACAGCCACCACCCCCCCCCCCCCCAGAAAAAAATCCTATTTAGAGACAGAAAGCAGAATGTTGGTTTCCAGGCATTGGGAGGAGGGGGGAATAGGGAGTAGTTGTTTAGTGGGTACAGAGTTTCAGTTTCACAAGATGAAGAGAGTGTTGGAGATGGATGACAGTAATGGTTGCACAATATTATGAAGGTATTTAACACCACTGAACTATACACTTAAAAATGGCTAAGATGGTAAATGTTATGTATATTATATTTTACTACAATAAAAAAAATTAAATTCTGTCTACAATTAAAAAAAAAAAGGTGGCCTTGTCCACTTGCATGATTTTAAATAACTGGTCACCTAAGGCAAACCATAGCTCTACAGTATGTGTTTACAAACGTGTGTGGAATCACATCATAATAACAGGAGTGTTAAGTTGAAAACTTTCAAATCACATACATTATCATCTAAATTGGGGAAATCAAGTATGGGAGCCTTGAAGCAAACAAAGTAATAATCATCTATACTGAATTTTAAAAATGTAATAATGCAAGCAAGCTGTTAATGGATTGGAAAGGCTATTCACAAGAATGATAATAATACCTTCACATTAGCATCAGCGATGTTTTTTGATGTTAGTTTATACGCTAGATATGAAAGTCCTAAGTACCATGGGGCTTACCAAGAATTTCAAAATAAAAGAGGAGAAAATAATAGAATGATTTAAATGCTACACATAGAAATGATTTATGAACAATGTTATAAGAGGTTATTAAAATCACACAAAGTAATAATTACGCACATCCCCAAATTACTGTGATGAACTGAAGTATACCTGTTCTGTATTTTGAAAACTGAATGAACATTTATTTTTAAACTGAATTGACTTCTTCCGTTGTTCAAAATGGGAAGGCAATACAATGATAGAATGAGCCACACTAATGAGTTCCTTCCAGGCAATGACTCCATCTTATTTGCCTTCATTTCTCTAAAACTGAAGGGTCGGTGGCTATGACATAAAAGATAACAAGTAAATGTTTAAATAATGAAACTGAACCAAGTCCTAATGAACATAATCATCGGAGTTAGATGGTTTTAGTTCAATTCTTAGAGACATCATGTAAATACAGAGTTGTCTTGGAAAAAAGTTATTTAATCTATCTGACTTATATTTTTTCTTTAAAATAAGAATAATTGTCCCCAATTTGTCAGGTCATTGTAAAGATTAAATGAGGTTATATAAATATTGAACAAACGTGGCACATGGGACATGTGGTCAGTTCTCAAATAATGACAGTTGTTGTTAGCAATCCCCTCTGGTTTTTAGGACATTCCTATTTCCCAGGACTGTTCTCTAAGCTTCAGCAAAATGTCCACCTGCCCCAGGAAGCCTACCTTGCCTATCCCTAGCCTGGATCGCATCTCCTCTTCAGTTACATTCAGTGCATTCATTTTGCTTATGTTAATTCTTATCATTGCATCATCTGTGATATCTAAAAATGATCTGCTTTTTCATAAGTATATTCCAGTATGTAAGTGTCTTAGGAATAGAAAATATGTCCTATGTCTTCATATCTCCAGTGACTGATACAGTTCTATTAGATAGTAGGTACAACCATTTGATTAATTTATTAAGACACAGGAAATAGTCTTCCCTTATATTTTCCTTTAGTTTTTATGGATAAATCTTTGTTTGAGAGAAAAATTTGATTTTGTGTCATTGTGCTATAACATTATTACAAGAAAATAAAATGTTATGATACAAAGTATTGTTGTCAATGCACTTTGAACATGGAGCCCTGGATATCTTCTTAGGAATTCGTAACAGAACTAGGAAAAACCCAGAGAAGCACTGCTAAAATAATAGTCTCAAAATAGGAAGGCTTCTTTTGCTATCACTATACATGAAATTTTCACTGTGTTTACCTAGAGTTAGACTAATACAGTGCCTGTTAACCATGAGATCCAGGAAAAGGAAAGATTAACCTATGTCCTGACTGTGTGAGAGTTTAATCAGTGCGTCACATGGGGTAAACACATGTTGGTGCATCTTTAGAGGTCAGTGAAAATAAATTTTAATTTACTCTGTGAATTATAAGCTTCAAAAGGTATATGAAGCTCCTTATAAAAATGAATTCAAGAAGGAATTGCAAAAGCCATAACAGATCCACAATAGAATATTACAAAAGGTGTATATTCCTCATCTTTGGAAAATTTCACCTTGTAAGACTATTTCTATGCTGTTCTCTAAAAATGTTTAAGAGTTACTTTCAGAGAAGTTTAGATCAATTTTATACAATATGGTATTTCTTACATACTTACTATGAAGAAATTTGGAATGCTATTTACTCTGTTTTGGTATTTTAGAGGAAGGAAAATCACATGACTTAAGCCTCTGAAATACATTCAGTAGATTTTAGAAATTCTCATATGACCGAGGTCCCCCAAACACAGAACCTTAGGACAAAATAAAATAAAGGAAGGAAGGAAGGAGAATGAAGTGACCTGGAACATTGTTGTTAAGAAGTTTTTGTATAGATGAGCTGTGAAACTTGATATTATATCAGAACTGTAATCTCTAAGGCTGACGTCAGGGCAATTTCAGGCCAGTTTGGTAGACAAATTTTGAAGGAATTATACTTCAAATTTGAGATGCAGACAGTGCGGTCACTGAAGGAACTATTCTAGCGGCATGAAGGACTTCGGATCTGTTTTTATCCTACTTATAATCTCCTGTTATACACACTATATATTGCAAGAGCTTTGTAAAAGTACATTTCTCAAATTGTTACAACCTAATTCTCACACAAATAGATAGTGAGTACATATTGAAGATTCATTTAATTCATTAAGTGATGATCTCAGCAGAATGACATGAGATGTTCCAAAATTTTTTGAAACACAGAGATGTACAGTTAACTAGGAAAAGTAACAAGATACAATTACTAAGTTGTGCACAAACTGGTTAATGGCCTGTAGGCTAACTGGACTGTTGACTTCATCTTCTCTATGGGAAAGAAAAAAAAAATCGCCCCTTACACTTTTCTGCAAAGTTAACCTATAACTATACAGGGTTGTGAAATAGCATAATCCCAATCAATTTTGAAGTTCTTCCAACAAAGTTAAATTCCATAAAAGAGACAGATGGCTGTGAGAGAGGCTTATTAGGATATGATCTAGCATGATATTAAAAAGTCGCACAATCATCATTTGTTTCATTTCCAAGTATTAGATAATTTTTTGTATGCACATCGGCTAAAGGAGATGAAATAAGGCACAGTTCTAAATTATTAATTAAACTGAAGGATGAGGAAGAAAAATGCATGCATTGAAAAGAAGTTATTCCAAAGATTTGGAAGAAAGTAAAATCTCATATTGATGTTGGTGAGTGGAAATACAAAGATGGGCAGGAAAAAGTGACACACGCACAAAAATCACTCTTTACTTTGAGCTCTATGACAGCTATGAAGTCATTCCTAAACTTGGAGAATCTCTATTTTCAGGTAGCATGAACAAGGTAGCAGTTTCCACTTCCGACTGAAGAATCACAGGGATGATCAGGTAATAGCAGCATAGTGTAAACATAAATTTTATATGCACTGGAAAGCCAAAAAAATTGTATGACTCACTTTATTACAGTGGTCTGAAACCAAACCTACAATATAGAACGTATATGCTGGTATTGGGGAAATACGGCTATTCTTAAATTATTTTATCACATTTTAAAATGAGAAAGTTACTTAGTTTGCTCTTTGGTATTTGAACCTGGAGGTCACAGATTGTAAGTAAAAAAACTATTCTTTTTAATTAAAAATAAAATAAAAACAATATATCTTACTGGAGGCCAAGATCCATTTTTGTGGTGGATACCATATTTTCATTTGACCTTGTCCAGAGTAAACAAAACATGCATTATTTGAAATTTCTCCTAGATAGTAGATACACATATTGTTGTAAAGCCATTGGAAAAAATACCAAGGACATTTTTTCTTCTTTTTAGTCACTTTGAAAGCTGAGTCATCAAAGCTATTACAAAAATTGAAGTTTCAGAAAACATGGAACCATCTGAAATGGATCCATTATTTTCTTATTTATATTAATGACTTTTTTAGGTTATTAAATATTTCAGAGGAATTTAATATTTTTTATAATACTGGGCATATTTAAATTCTTATGATATAAAACTATTTAAATTAAATGACCATAATAGTTAATAATATTAAATATGCATTATATAGGATATTATATTATAAAATACAAGCATATTGGATTTATAATAACATAGATTACTTTGAGAAAACTTGAAAATTTCTACTGCATTATCAAATAAAAAATTCATGATTTCTGTAACTAAAATCAATTTACCATGTCTTTGCTTCATTAGTCTTATTCATTTTTTAGTAACATCAGATGAGGAATTATATATTATGCTTTTACTATGAGTTCCTTTGAGAACTGAGAGTTTACAAGTTATCCACAATAGTGTCACAATGGTCTGTCATCCCAAGAAAAAGGTGTTTTATAAAAGTGAATTTTCTGTAAAATGGAATTTTAATAACTTTAACTCCTGAAGCCCAATATTATTATCAACTATTTTTATGAAAATATTTTTAAAATGCTAAATATTTCTATGATTTTTTTCAGAAGTTCTCGAATATGCAGTTGACTTTTATTTGGTGATTATGTTATTTTAATGAACATTGCTTATAATGCTTTGCTGGAATGTGTGTATTTTATACTATAACAAAAGACTAGATTTAATCTTAGCATACTTTGGTGCTTTTAAAATTCATGTACCTGCTTTCTTTTTTCCATCTATGAGTTAGCACTGTTCTAGCTTCTGTGATAATAATGTCTGCTTATTTCTAATTGGTCTTTTTTCAAATCTGCCTCTACAATGTTCTATACTTGGAAATCAAATAAAACACATGACTGATATTGTTAATACAGCTAGTTAGAATCTCTCCATAAGGTGTTGAAAGCAATGTCTGTGACCATAATGAGTACACATTTTTAGTGAATAGGAAGGCATTCTATTAGCCTTCTCTGAAGTTAAAAATAACTTTCTTTTTTGGGGCTCTTGCCTCTATTGTGAGGTTACTGCTATCAAATCTCAAGACAAATGAGGTGTTTGTATACACGTTAGTCATTGTTACTCTGCAAGTCAACTGAGCAGAAGCAGAATCTATTGTAGACAGGAATCTTTACACAAAAGTTAAAAACCTCTTAATGAAGTTACTAATGGTATTGTAAAAGAAGTCTGATGAATTTTCAGGGAACAAATCTGTCATTTGAAGTTCCAGAGTCCTAAAAGGATGATGCTCTGGGAAAATAAAATAATAAGGGCTGATGAACTGAACCAACAAATATATAAAATGCAAATAGATGATAAAGAAAACCTGCTTAAACTCAGAGTTGGATGCCATGTTACTCAGTTTTGGTCAACAAGATGAAAACAGAAGTCTAATGAGCATTCTGGGAAATGTTCTGCTCTACTGATAAAAGAAATAGACTTAACTATCATTGCCCTTTCTCCTTCATCCTACCTTGAGCATCGATTTAACGTCTGAAGCTAGACAATCATTTTGCTATCAGGAAGGAAAAAATTAGTTGAGGGGAATCAGGAAGATACTGTAACTGACATCATTAAGGCATTGAACCAAGTTCAATAACTGTGTGCCCCGGATTTACTGCAGACAGTATTCCTGATGAAAGCATTGGTTAGAATTTGTTATAAACAGACATAAAATGGACCAACCTAGGAAATAAATGTAAAAGTGGTTTGGTAAATTACTTCTGTTTTGATTCTTTGTTGAAACCAATGGCATTAAGCCTCTACAGCGTGACATAAATTCGGTACTCTGTGATTTAGAGAAGACAGTAGTGGTGAAAGCATGTTCAGTAATCTGACAAGATATGTTTAAATAACAACTATGTCACTTTCTACCTGTGTGGCCTTGGGTAATTTAGATAGCCTCAGGGGCCTCAGGTTTCTCTGTGGTCACTAGTTGTACCTACCTCGTAATGTGTGGAGCAGATTAAATGTTCTAATGCATATAAAACGTACATCAGAATGCCTGGCACGGATTCAGTGCTCAATATTTTTGATTTGTGTATATTGTTAGTTAGATATATCCATTATTTTATAGACTATATAATATTGAATAAATTAACAAGAAAGAGAACGCCTTCAAATTAAAAAATACTGCCTTTTAAAATCAAAATTTACTTGATTTATTAGGCACTTATTGTCTTACGAAGTATCTGGAATTCCATCAGTTGCTGGAAACACAGAGATAATTAGAACATAATTCTCTCAGGAGATCTGGAATATCAGGGAAGATAAAGATGAAAACAAAGCATAGTAAATGCTAAAAATATAGTTATGGACAGGTCTGGAAGGAGTAAAGAGAGAAGTATACTTAACTTTCCTACATATACTAGGGCAGGGCCATCAGACATTTGCACCGACTATTAAAGGAAACTTAAGATAGTGGAACAAGAGAGAAAATTACATTCAAGGCAGAGGATGAACACTTATAAAGGCTAGGAGACGCACAACACCGTGGCATGTTTTGGAAAATAGAACCGTTTATGCCTGGCTGTGACAGAGGCTTATGTGGAGAAGTGGCAAGAATAAAGTAGAACATATTCCTAGAGTTAGATTAGGAAAGTCCTTTTATAGCTCTCAAAGCTTGGATTTCAAATCAGTATAAAGAGTGGTTTTCAAATTATGTTCCATAGAATCCAATTATTCCACAGAAGCCTCTCAGGATCTCTAACTTATGTGAGAAAAAGGATGAACAGGTGCAGTTTTAGGATTCACTCCTCAATTTAACCAATTTCCACATTTTTTTTTGGTACAAATGTACACACATAACTAGGTATTTGTGCACGATTGCTTTTGAAAAAGGGAGAATGTTGCTGAAAAAATAAAGACCTGATCATCAAGTAACATAGGTATATTTTCATACTTCCTATGCAAAAGTTTATTCTGGCAAGAATGTGAGGGATGTTCATGTGAAGGACATTAATAATCAGTGTGAGAAATTAGATAATACGGACTCGAATTAAAATTCTGTAAGTGGGAATAGACAGGAGTTGGCATTTGTGATTGATTTAGGAGATAGAATCAACATTTTTGGAGACTTAATACAAGGACCTTCAAAATCTTTTCTCTCATGCCTTCTAAAAATAATTGTGGAAATTTGTATCTGTCCTCAGACGTTATTATATTGATTTCTATTTTTTGTTTGAAGTTTAAATAGTTGCAAATAATAGAATATCTGCATATTTTTAAAAACTGACATTTTAAAAGAAACTTTTCTTTAACATAAAATGTATCCAGCAGAATCTACATTCCATAGCAAATTGATTCAAACAATTATTTACTTGAAATAAAATAAAATATTTTCTTTAACAGTTGTAAATTTTATCTCACTACTTTTACTCCTTGAATCTACCCTAATAAAAATATCGGAAGTTTTATTGGTCACTAAATACTATTTTTCTTCAACTTTAAAATTTACATTAAAACTTTAAAATTCTCTTCATTTTTAGTTAATTACTATATGACCCAGCAACCCCACTACTGGGCATATACCCAGAGAAAACCATAATTCAAAAAGACACATGCACCCCCCAGTGTTCACTGCAGCACTATTTACAATAGCCAGGTCATGGAAGCAACCTAAATGCCCATCGACAGAGGAAGGGATAAAGAAGATGTGGTACATATATACAATGGAATATTAGCCATAAAAAGGAACGAAACTGCGTCATTTGTAGAGACGTGGATGGATCTAGAGACTGTCATACAGAGTGAAGTAAGTCAGAAAACAAACAAATATTGTATATTAACGCATATATGTGGAACCTAGAAAAATGGTACAGATGAACCGGTTTGCAGGGCAGAAATAGAGACACAGATATAGAGAACAAATGTATGGACACCGAGGGGGGAAAGTGGCCAGGGGGGTGGTGGTGGTGGGATGAATTGGGAGATTGGGATTGACATATATACACTAATATGTATAACTAATAAGAACATGCAGTATAAAAAAAATAAAATTCAAATAAAATAAAATAAAATAAAATAAAATAAAATTCTCTTCACTTTTGGTGGCCATAAAATTCTAAGTGTTACATTTTACAGGATGAAGTAACATTTTGTCAAAAATAAATGAAGGATACAAGGTTGCAGTTATGTGAGATGAATCAGTCTAGGGATCTAAATTACAGCATGAAGACTATACTTATGTCGCAATAATACTGTATTGAATACTGGAAATTTTGCTAAAAGTGTATATTTCAGTTCCTATAATCACACAAAATTTTTGGTAACTATATGAGGAGATATGCTAACTCGTTTGACTAATAATTGTGTCGCTATGTATATGTATGCCAAATCATCATGTTGTGCACTTTATATATAATTTTATTTTAAAATAAAATAAAGGAAAAAATAAATGAAAATATGTTTCAATGAGTTTAAGTAAAAATTTACATTTAAATATTCACACTAGTAAAAAATAGCATTTCAATGTATACCTAAGAAGTCAATTTGCTCCTAAACTTGTTCTAACTGTATATTATTTTATTACTAAGAAATTATGATTCTGATAGTATAGCAAACCATGCATTTTTGTAGATCAAAAAGTGTTAACTAACATTGCACCATTTCTTTAACTTCTAGACCATTCGGTTATAGAGTAGATTTTTTTTTTCATTAAAATGAGAGAATACTCAATATATTTTAATTACCTAAAATTAATAAATCTTTGCAAAGTATCAGATGTGACAAAATAAGAGCTGCATGATCCTTCTAAATAAAATATATATGATATGCCCTTCTCAATAAAAAAATAGTACTTAAATTTTTTTTGGTTTGAATACCTTTTTTTCATGTTTCCTTCTAAGGAGAAAAGTTGCTTCTACACAACTTTCAGGGAGAGGGATGGACTAATTCTTCATTTGCCATAACTTTTCAAGTACAAATCGTCACAGGGGATAAGATGAAAGATGTAGCTTTGCTCAACACCCACAGCGAGTGGGCCAACAGAGGAAAAGAGAACTTTCAAAAGCCATTGCCGGCTGAAAGTCTCCAGTGGGTTGTCTCCTGGGAAATTCATTGCTTCAGGGTAGAAGAAAGAATAAGAAACCTGTCTGTTTGATAGCTTTTCTTTCTACTGGGAGCAGGAAGCTGTTTAAACCTAAATAAAGACCACAGATGAAGAGGTATGTAATTTATGTGAGACTAAAATTGTCATTAGCTATAGGAACTTTGGGTACTTTTTGAATGGCTCTGTATTATATTGCCATCCTTCTCCAAAAAAAAGGTCATAGAAATTATGGCATATAATTGAAGAATGTTATTTGGACAGAATAAATGGAATTCTCAATAGCTGGATACAGTCCTGAAAGGCTGATGTCTTATTTCATAAATTTAAACTGAGCAAGGAAGAATTCCTACTGGTGAGATTGATTTAACAAGCATGAAAACATCCTGTGGTGAAAGATAGGTGCATGTAACACAAAATGTAAAACTAGTGATACAGGAAAGAATGTTTTAATGAAGACTGACAACTGTGAACACATATTCAAAATACAAAAGGATCTGGTAGGATTTGATACATGGAGTTGAACTATAGGTCCAAATATCACAGATTAATAGTGAAGAGCATTGCTTTAGAATGTGGATTCTCTGCTAACACTTTACACACTTGTTAACAAAAGTTCAATTCTTGCATTCGCTTCTGAAATCATTCCAAACTGAAATGACTTAGTAATTATTTTAAAGGTATTTTTAGCAAAATTAAATACATTTTCATATATTTTATTTTTAATATTTTATGGTGTAGTTATCAATGTTATATCTGTGTCTCTCACAAAAAGTCTATGGAACATATTTGAAAGAATAAAAATTAATCATATTTTCTCTAATTAGTTCATGGTTCTGCACATACACATGTGCATTTGTGTGTCTCTGTGTATGTGCACACAAAATACAAATGATGTACACATTCTACTTTTGTGGGGTTTATTCTACTTCTAAGATGACCAAAGGTGCAATGAAATGTGATATTTGGATTATGGCAACTGTTAGTAGTCTGAATAGTTTCACTTAAACTGCATTGGAACTAACTGTGATATTCCATCATAAAATATTTCCGACTAAATTCCATTGCAATGTGAACCCAGGGATTGTCAGGGATATTTCTACTTTCATACTGGAGTGATTCTTCTCCCTCTCCTTCTTATTCTTATTGAAAAATATTCTTGAGGTATGAGAAAGATGATTTAAAATTAATCTTACCAGGTTAAGGGGTATATAAATATGATCGATGATGTAATCTAAAAGTGGAATTTTGCAAGCAATACTTTGGTTAGTGTGATCTTTCCAAGAATCCAATTGGACTGCAAAAACTGGTAAATACATGGAGTGCTAGTTTTGGAATCAAATTGCCTAGGTTACATTTTAGCACCTCCAATACTTTTGTATACCCTTAGCAAGACACAATCTTTCTTAGCCTCTTTTCTTCATCTGTGAATAGGAAATAATAGCCACATTTACTAACGTTAGTATATAAGTTAATCATTATGTGATTACTTTGAATAATATAGGAGATTCCCTTAGTGCACTGACTGTCGTATGTTTGATAAATGGCATCATATATAAGAAATAAAAAAGTATAGCAATATAAGAACAAATGGTATTAAGATTAACATGCATATAATCTATAGGCTGTCAGAGAAGAACAAACTGAGTTATCCACAACACAAATGTATGATTGGTTAAGCTATACTTTATTCATTTAACAAATATATCGAATGCTTATTTTATAATGGTATTATGCCAAAACTAGCTCTCTAAGGAACTTCCATCTCTTAGGAAAACAGATGTTAAGCAAACCCCCAAAATAAATACATACTTATGAGAGGAAAAAAACTAAAACTAAATCAATGTATAAAAAGAATCCCTTTGTGAATGGATATCTCAAGATTCTTGGATGGAGCTTATATAGCCATAAGACTAGTAACTGCATTTGTCATCTGTAGTTTTCTTATTTGTTTTCATGGCCAATAATTGTTCTTATAAGTTCCTTGTAAATGGGACTTTCAATAGTTACATAACAATGGATTTTGAAGGGTAAGTAGTTACAAACGTGAAGGGAATTACGATTAAAGATGTAAGAAATTTCTCATACCATTCACTAGCTTACAAAGTATGCTAAAGGGGAAGTTATTCATCGATACTGTAAGATTAATGTAAATAAAATAAAAATATAAAATGAGATCACAAACAAATTCTCTCTCTCAGAGGAGGATAAAGAAAAGAACAGGAGGAAGTAAATCAATTTTAAAAAAGAACTACTGAAATTCAAACATAAAAACATTAGACACTAAGCAACAACTTTGGTTCCATGTGTAAAAAGTAAAAGTTATTAGAGTAGTATATAAAACTCTGTAGGAAACATCTTTCCCTAGTTATTCTTAGTAATACTTTGTACAAATTAATGCAGATCTCTTTCCATATTATTGAAAATTTGAACTAGTGTCTGTCCAAGATGAATAAATGGTGTTTTTCAGAGTACCTCTGCTTCAAATCTATCTAACAGAGAACATTTGAGTCTAAATATTGGGCAGATATATTCTGAAACTAATCACTGGACTTTCATTTCAAGAGTCATAATAAATGACTGCTGGACTGCTTCTCTAAACTATGTTTCTCTTAACAATTTAGCAGGTAGTAATGGAAACATTGGGAACACCTGTGCCTGGCAGACCACTGTATGTTGCCATAGGGTATCCAAAGTTGGTAGTGGCATTTGACTATACGCCAAGTAACTTTCTAAGTATGCAAAATGGAAAATATATTCCTAGAGACTGTTAACAGTCTAGGTCTAGGACTGCTAAACTCCTCTTAGATTCCTTCACCTTAAAGGGAGATTACTGGAACTCCAGAGTTCCCACAGTTCCTATATTTTGATTTGTCAAGTATTTTTCTTATATATTCCTTTATTGGTGAATGAGTCATCCCAGTAACATCTATAGCAGGCTGAGCTAGCAAATGGATTAAGCATTTTACTACTTCTGTGTGATTGAAAAGTTTATTATTCAGAAACAGCAAGCACAGAGATATCTTTTTTTTTTCAAAGCACTTTCATTTATCCTATAAACATATACATATATCCTCTGGATGGATGTTTAATTCTGTTGACAAATTCCATTTTTCAAGACATCTTTTCTATTTCATTATACTCTAACCACCTAAATAAGTGACTTTCAAATAAGGGAGATTTTGCCTCTCAGAGGACACTTGGTGACATCTGGAGATATTTTTGCTTTCTCAAATGAGTGAGGGGGGAACGCTACTAGCATCTAGTGGGTAGAGGTCAGGAATGCTGCTAAACATACTACAATGACCAGAACAACCACAACAAAGAATTATCTGGCCCTAAATGTCAACAGTGCC
The DNA here is from genome assembly GCF_028021215.1 of Eschrichtius robustus. Lineage (NCBI taxonomy): Eukaryota > Metazoa > Chordata > Mammalia > Artiodactyla > Eschrichtiidae > Eschrichtius > Eschrichtius robustus. The sequence goes on from NC_090829.1 coordinate 46,939,788, forward strand.
AAGGTTGAGCAACTGATCTAGAACACAGGAGACATGGCAATAAGAGTAGAAGCTGAAGTTGGAAAAAATGGAATAAGTAAAGCTTGTGAAATGTTTTGTGTGACAGGGTCTGTTTGCCTAATGAATAGTCATTCTCATTTCTTCTTTGCTAACTGAACCCAATGTTCAGGAGCTAGCAAGTTGCCTAGCGCAGGGAATAAATTATAATCGGTCTAAACTAAATATGGTAGCCCCTTCCTCTTTGCTAGTTATTGGCCTAAAAGAGGAGGTGAAACTTTTCTGACCAAGTATGTCTACTGTAGACTTCTCAGAATGCTGGAATCTTCACTCTATTAAAGGAAAGAAATCTACAAAGTGAAAATCCTTTTTTGTTCTCTTTTCTTCCATTCTGGCCTCAGGTTCTGTTATGAGAGGCCATGACATGTAAAGCTAGATTAGCTATCTTATAACCACGAGGGGGCACCCTATGATTCAAACCTAACACTCAGAAGACTTCAAGATCCAATATCCTTAACGTTCCACCTGTGGAACAATTCCGGGGACCACTTATTTACAGAATATGACTAAGTAAAAACATGTAAGATGGTCATATTCAGTGATAGATGGATGCTTGATATCAAATAACACTTTTGCTGATAATAAAAATAATATATGTAAAAAATACAGAAACAGCTCTTTGAATGTATCAGAGGAAAAACAAGGCAGCCGAGACTTGAGAATCCAAACTCTCAGACAGAAAGTAAGTCCAGTGATGTGGACCTTCTCTTCACTGCTGCTTTTCCTCTACAAAACATTTACTGATTAACACATACAGGGCTACAAAATATTTTGAGTCAGAGTTTTACATAAAATGAAATTTCAGAGAAAGGAATAAAATATTCTGTACATGATTCTACCTCAAGGTATTTAGGAATTTCTAATCTCCATGTGGACCATGATAAGAGGCTGAAAAACTGAACAGAAAATAGGTATTAAGGGGTTACAAAGCAAAGTTGAGATTTTTTTTGCCATTTCTCATTTCTGAGAACTCAACAACTGGAGCTAAGGGTCTGCCAAGAAAAAGCAAACCAGTTAAAATCTCCTGGCTTTCAGTTGAGAACTCAAAAAGCCTAAGTCTCAGGAGTAAGGGCAAAGTGGAGATGTACCAGCCATCAAAAGAAAAAAAAAATCCAGAAATGCAGCCTGAAAGTATTTCAGTTTCTCACTGGATCAATCTCATCTATCCATATTCCCTGCCTGCCAGAAGAAAAATAATCCTGTCTGAAAGAATATAATATCACCTAGAGACTCTATTTTCAATCATAATATCTCACACTTGATATACTGATATATCAGATATCTCATATTTGATATATTATATATATAATAAAATTACCAGATACATCACAACAAAAAATCCAAGAGAAAAAACAAACAAGAGACAGTAAATAAATCCATAATTATTACATATAACTGTATATATTTTTATATATTATAAAAGCATAAATAGCTCCAGTATTAGCACTAATAAAAGTGGGCTTTAGTATAACTAAGACTAATGTGTATATAAATGTAGAGGAAAGGATAAAGCAATTTACTAGAGAAATGTAATGTTTAAGAAATACATCAAAAGAGAATACTAGAACTGAAAAATTCAGTAACTGAAAGAATTTAATAGATACATTAAAAACAATTCAGTTGGACACAGCAGAAAAAGGAATTCATATTTCTAAAAGATAAATCAGTGTAAAATAATCCAAATTGAACTGCATACAAGAAAAAGATAGTGAATACAGGAGAAAACATAAAATACAATATGGATCATGGTAAAAGTAAAAATATATATCTAATTTAAATATCAGTATCAAAGTTAAGGGGAATGAGGCAGAAGTATATTTGAATAGATATTGCCTAAGAATTTCCCCAAGCTTCATATGCTAACAAGCCACAAAGTTAAGAGTTGCTATAAACACCAAAGAAGATAATATCTATATATTAAAAATCCCTGGGAATATTATGGTCAAGCTGCTATTGAATATTAAAGGAAGAAGGCTTCTGAAGTGTGGGTAATATTTTATATTTTGATGTGGCTAGTGCTTATACAGATATTTTCATTTTGTAAAAGTGTAACAAGCAGCAGATGCAAGATTGGTGTATATTATTTATATACATGTTAGTTTTCAATTCAGTCAATAAAGGCCCTTATATTTAATTTATAGTCAAAACTTTTCAGCTTACAGATATTGAATAACATTTTAGTAGCACTGCCACCATGTGTAGGTGAAGTCTTAAAAATTAAATTGGCATGGAAGTAACATGTCTTTATTTTAGAAAAGTAATTAAATCCTTGTCATGTAGAATGGATTACATGGTGCAGTTCTGTTGGCAGAAAGATTGGTTTGAAACTGACCTCATTGTTTGCTCAATGGTATCCTTGTGAAATAGGCAATGCATTCCTCTGAGTTGGTATAATGCTGTGATTTGTTCTGATAATGCCCTTCAACTAACGGCTACCAGCAACTCCTGCAGTTGAACACATTGGGTTTAGTACTGATAGCAGCAAGGGAGAGCATACACCATGGGGAACTACTGCGCATCTCAGAAAGAGGGTGATATCAAGACCTGTTATAGGGTTTGTGACTTGGTTGGGTAGTTTTGGGGAGAGTCTATGTATGTGAGGGATTGCTCTGGATTGGATGGTATCAGAAAGTGAGGCCAATTTTATGACTAGGTATCTCAATAAATCTTATCTATAGGGAGAGAATACTAGAGTAAGGATGAAGCCTTGATTGCTGAAGAAGTAGCAGTCACTCATTAGTAAGAGAAAGGGATGTTTGGCATTTTACGGGTTTCATAAAAGTGATCCCATTTTTGTCTCAATTTATCATGGTCTCAGAGTGGTCTCGTTTGATACAGGTGTTCTGTGATATTCTTTATGTCCAACAGGAGAACTATATGATTTAGCTGTAAACCTCATACCAATTGGAATAACACTGAGGCCTAGATATGAGGTCAGATCAGTTCCCTGACATCAGGGACTGTTTTGTTCTTTTTCAGCATCAAGGAGATACCATATAGGTTCTTGATCTTCCTAGAGTCACAATAACTTAACTGATTCATTAGAGACTAACAATAAGCTCATAGAACTAACAATACAAGGAATAGAGGAAGGGATTCAGGAAGAGGTCAGTTATGAAAGAAATAAATATATCAGTGTATAAAGTTATAAAAACTGACAGATATTATATACATACATATATATATATTTATTTATTTATTTATTTAAAAAAATGCTGTCTGTATTCTCCATTTTCCATTCAAAGAAAATGACCAGTTTGGTTTCTCAAGAACAACTGAAAGAAAATATACTGATATACTGTATCCTTCCACAGAAAGCCAGAATAGAAAGACATGGTTGGAGAGGTGGGCACAGAAGCAATAGAGCAGGGAAAGGGAAGATATTCTCAAGATAGATTTGCTCACCTAGGGATACTCATTTGGGGAATCAGAGCTACCAACCTTATTCCAGTTTAGCAAACAACCCATAACCAATCAAATTTATAAGATCACATGGATTTGGACAAACTGATCCAAGAATAGCGTATGTGGATTAAAGAGCAGAAGGACCTTCCTTAAGTGTTTAAACCTTTTAAATCCGAGATCTTTACAAGAAGCAATAGAAGGCACAATGATAACAGATTAAGATTTCCACCATGATAGCAGTGGTGGTCTAAAATTACATTAAATATGATTTAGAAAAGTAAGGTTGTGTATATTTCAAAAAACAAATGATTATTTCTTTTACTTTAATGTGACAACAAAGTAAAATCTATAACCTATATAGTCTTCTTATTTCTTAGCACAGAAATACCAAAAAGTGTGCAAAAATTAAATGTTCTGTCCCTAACCTATTCATGGGAAGCACTCTTAAGTATGATGCCACTGTTTTTTAGGATTGGTATGGCACTAATATTCAGCTATTTCTATATCATGATTTGTCCCCTTATAGCCTTTGAATTTTACTTATGGAAAATGATTATTGACAAAACTTACAAAGTAGGTATTAAAATACTAGATCGTCAGGCATCTTAACTAAGGGTGGGGAGTAAAACTGATTTTAAACCCAGGTCACTAATTGTGGCCTTGGTGACAAAGTGAGTGAAGCAGGTGTAGAAAATGCCAATACCAGATTGAGAAAAGATTGATGTATTCAAAGTCCTCGTTTTTAGAGCTGCGAACTCGAAGGATCCTGCTGTTCACACGGAAAGGCTTTTAGCACTATTGTCACAGGGATGGGACTTGTTAGGAAAAGCTCATGAATAAGAACAGTTGTACAGATTACAGACATTTGATGCTCTATACCTTTGTAAAATATATGCAAACTGGAAACAGAGTCAATGGAAACATTGAATATATTATTGATACTTTCAATATATTTTACCTTAGGTTAATAAGGTTTAATCATAATGAAGAAGCATTGATTCTGAAAGAGAACAACATAGAAGACTGATATAACAAGATGTACTAGGTTGAATAGCGTCCCTTAAAAAGATAAGTCCATCTGGAACCTCAGAGTATTACTTTATTTGGAATGAGGTCTTTGCTGATGTTATTAGGTAAGAATCTCAAAATGAGATGGTACTGGATTAGGGTAGATCCTAAATCCAATAACGTGTTCTTATAAGAGACACAAATGAAGAGACACAGAGGAGAAAGCCACATGAAAACAGGCAGGGATTATAGTTATGCTACAACAAGCCAAGAAATGCCACAACCCCCAGAACTAGAAGAGGCACAGGAGTCCTCCCAGAGCCTCCAGAGGGAATGCAAACCTGCTGACAACTTGATATCAGAATTCCAGCCTCCAGAATTTATTAGAGAATAAATTTCTGGTGTTTAAGCCACAAGGTCTGTGGTAATTTGTTGCAGCAGCCCTAGGAAACTAAAACACAATATAAAAGTATCAAATATTCCATAGTGTTACAGTTAATAAGCAGTGGCAAATAAATTATATCACATGCCTTTAATCCCAGAATATAGCGTACTCAAAAGAAGAGAACAGAAATTACTGAAACTTGAAAATGCATAGTTTAAAAAAATGTTTTAGAATATTTTGTGTTGGTTCTATTCAGAGTGGCCTCTAATGGCTTTATTGTAAATAGAAATGTATTATTTATTCCATGCCCTAGGTAAGAGTCTCTTCTAAGGAATGACAGGGCTTTCATTTTGTTTTTGTTTGCTTGCTATCTTGCTCTTTCTTTTTTTATTTTTTTAATATCTGGCACTCATCAAAGCATTCAGATGAAAACTGTGTATTTTATATAGGGCTATCCATATATCAATGCGATCCTTCATCAATCTCTCTCTCTTTCTCTAAAGCAATGACTTCCTTTTTTCTTCATGAAACAACCACCTCTTAGGCTCCTTTCTAGATCATATAAATATAAACATTTCTGTCGTGGATGATCTAGCCCTGTGGTACCTTTCTCCCCATAATACCTACTATATTCTCCCTTGCTCATTCTCTCCCAGGCACAATTGGTGCCCTTGCTGTTCCTGGAGCAGACAAGACATATTGCCTCTTCTGTGCCTCCTTCCTTCCTGGAAGGCTCTCCAGGCAGTCTCCTTGCCCTTCACTCCATCTCGTTTGGACTTTTGATTAAATATTGCCTATTTAAAATTCCAAACCCCTTCTCCTCTGTACCTCCTTTTTGTGCTTTATCTCCTTATTACTTATTGATTTTTGATAACATTACACATAATTCACTTATATGGTGATTGTTGTATGCATCTTCTCCCAGTGAAGTGTAACCTGCATGAGCATTGGAAATTTGTTTTGTTAAATACTGTATTTACACTGCTTAGAGCAATACTCAGCTCATAGTAGGCCATCTAAAATATTAACTGAAAGAATGAATAAAATTGTGCTCTAAAGTCAACTTCTGAACACTGTTTCATGTGTTTTTAATATCAGAATGCATATGTCCAGTTCAAGCAAAACAATTAATGGCTGTGCTCTTGGATATAATTCATGCATATATGTTGAATGTATCCTATTGACCTTCATACCCTATTTTTCCCCAGTGCAGTTTCTCTCTTGCTATCTTCTGAGCAGAGTCTTGATTATTTTTCCTTAGTAGGAGGCCGTCACATAATATTTGGAAGGTTGGAGAGGATGAGAAACTATTATTCTTCAGTAGCACTTACAGACAGGTACAGGGAGGATATGCAGTTTCCATTCACTTCTGTGTATCATTTTGTGAACTATCTGTTTGAGTAGATAGCTGACATTATTTGTGGTTTTCTGTAATTTTCCTATTTTGTGAGTTCTTAAATTCTAAGTATGGATTTCTCACTTACCCTCTCTCAAACACTCCAGAATATTAATACATAAAATGATTTACTTTTCTGGCTTTGTTGCATTTATGTGGAAGTACCACCACTCGGATTAAATGCTATTGTTTACCTTCTTTTCACATGCCCCGACACAGGTGAAACTGGATAAAGAAAGAAACACAACCATGTTAACTGATCTAGTAAGAATTAATGACCCTGAACCTCACATATGCCAATAATTCTGCCAGGATACCACAGTATGCTTTATGAGATCTGAGTACTGCTCTCTCACATTCCTAAATAACAATTTCACTTTCCTCTCAAATCAAAAACAGCTGATGACCTTGATCTCCTCATCATTGAGAAACTTAAAGCAAAGAAAAACTTTGACTTCCACCAGTACATGTACTGTCCTACCAGCAGCTGCCTTCCCATTTCACCTATAACCAAAGTTGAGGTATGCTCTGTCCTACATAGACCCAATCCTTTCCCTTATGTGTCTCTGACCTACTTAAGGGCATCACTCTAGAAATTCTTCCCTCCCTCTTCTATATTTTGATTAGCTGTGTTTCTACTAGTGTTTTGTAGATATCACATCCATCTTGAAGTCTTCTCTTCTCCTACCACATTTTTAGATACAGCCAGATAGCTCTGCTCCTCTAGCAAATACAGAAACAAAGAAAACCAAGCAAAAACACCACCTTGAAAACTTAAATTCCAGGACAATAAACTTTGAGTTTTTCTCCTCTATGATGATGCTTTCTTAGTCTTTTTCTGGTTCATTTCCATCTCCTCTATTTGTTACAGTTTGAAAATTCACAAGACAATCCTTGTAACTCTTTCTTAATATCTACCCTTGCTCTATTGGTGATCTCATTCTGTTTCATGTCTTTAAATGCCACCTCTATGCTATTGGCTCCCCGATTTTATCTCTAGCCAAGACCTCTCACCCAATCTCTATTCATATATTCAAATTCCTGTTCAACAAACCACTCTAAAATCTAAAAACAACTTGATGTCAACACGTCCAAAACTGAATGTCCCATCTTCCCACACAAACCTCTTCCCAAACCATCTTCCCACACCTCACACATATCTTTTCTTATCTCAATTTATGGCAACTCAACCTGCTGGGCAGAATCCTTTGAGTTATCCTTGGCTATTCCCCTAATCTTAAAATTAATCCTAGAATCTCTACTTTCTAAATATGTCTGGGATCCATCTACTTTTTATTATTTTTAATAAATGCACTATAACATCTTACCTGAATTACTGTCGTAGCCACCTGATATGTTTTCTCTTTCTTCTCTTCCCTCCCTCCCCAGAGTCTAGCTCAAATAAAGCACCTAGTTTGATACTTTTAAATCGCAGGCCATGTTAAGCTTGCTCAGCATTTGGTGGTTCCATATTTCACTTCAAGGAAAATCCAAAATCCCAACAGTTTTCTAAATTCCCTACATTTTTATGAACTCAACCCCCCATAAACTTCTGACTTTATTCATCCAACCCACAGCTTCCTTTCTGTTGTTTGAGTTTGCCAGGTGAACCCAGGTCTTAGAGAATTTAAACAACTGTTCCCTCTGCCTTGAATGCTCTTTTCCCAATATCCCCTTGGTAAACTCTCTCACTTTCTTCAAGGTTTGCTCAAATCCCTCAATGTTCTCAATGAAGAACACCTTGGTTGACCTAATTAACACTGCAACATCTCCCCTGCCTGCCTTTCTTGCTCTAATGTTTTGTAGCTCTTCTCACCTTTAACATACAATATAATTTAATTATTGACCATGTTTTCCTGTTTTTATCTGTTTCGCCTGTTAGAATGCAGGCCCCCAAAGCACAACAATCTTTTCCTTGCATGTACACTGATGTATAGAAAACACATAGAATAGTACCTCACTCACCGTAACTACTGAATAAACACTTTTAAGTAAAAAAAAAAAAAAAAAAAAATGAATGAATAAATGAATCTTTTCTAATCCCCACAGGAGGCTCAAAATGCAAGCTCATAAATACTAAATGGAATAATTTCTGTATACTAGCCTCTTAAATGGCAACAGTAAATAAATGAACAAGATATTGTCTCCAGGGTGATAATGATATAATAACAACCACATCTGTAAAATTAAAAATTGTAATTCAAGGTAAAATGCTAACAGGAGGTAATAGAGCTACAAAAGTTTAGTTAGGAATGGAACAAAAGGTATTTCATGTTAAGGGTATGACATGGATTTAGACACTAGGGTAAAGAATAAATTGCATGGCTGATGCATTGTCAAGACCTAAAAATACTTATCAAATATTTTAGAGTATCTACAGTGAGACTAAAACTATTCTGAACTCTGGAGATACAAATATGAATACTATTGGATTATTATTTTCAATATTTTGGCAACATTTGTTCTGTCGTCCTACATATTTATAAATTATGATATCGAGAGCATTTGATTGACTCCTCTTGCAATTGTATATCCTACATAATCAGGAATAACTGAGACTTTCAGGAAGGCTATAATGTCAAGAGTAGTTAGGTTTTATAGGCACAGAGCAAACACATCCAAGATGTTATCCTTCAAGATAAAACTCCTCCATGTTAATATCTGTGCAGTTTGGATAACTGATAAAAGCATATTTAGAAAACGGGTTGTATTTCAGTGAAGTGTCTGAACCTTCTATATCAGTGTTCAATGAACTGAATTTGACATACTCAAGGGCCCGTCGAGGAAGTGCACTAAAGGAAAGCAGACCATTTCACACATGACCTCACCATCCACATAAGACATAGCAAAGCCACACAGATTGGTCACAGCTTATTCTCTAAAGTGGATACATTAGGGATATTATGACTGTGGCAATGGCTTTCTACAAGTTGGGAGAGAAAAGAAAACAAAGATTGTGTCAACAATCTATATAATTCAAAATACCATTGGCTAAATGTTTTATTTACAAGTTGTATTTTATTCTTTTCCTCTTTCAAACACAATTTATAGAAACACTACAATTAAAGGCATAGATGCAATCCCTAGCACATAGTAGGTACACAAGAAGTATTGTTGATTGATGACTAAGATAATACATGCAATAAAACTATTAAGTATACAATAAAATCATGGAAAATGATGAATTAATACACTAGAAAGTACACTATTTTGCTTATAGTTACATTTAACTTTCTGATAACCTGAAAAAAAGAAATAATGCAGTATATAAACATTTTTATCAGATAAAAGAAAGCATCCCAGGGTCTGAATAGATTCTTTTTTAACATTAATTTTATTGCAGGTACTTCCATTCTTGGATCAGTTTAGAGCTCTTTCAGACAGAGAATGGGATTATACAAATGCTTACAGGGCCTGGTGGGTAACATAACTGTGCAAACCAGTGAAAAGTTCTCCTGAGCCATCTTTATAAAAAAGGAAGGTGTTATTCAGCTCCAGCTGACAGACACCTGAGGGAGATATCAATTCGATACTAGCAGATTTTTGTTAGTTTTTAAGTATAATTTCCTTATACATATTTGTATGCTAGCATTATATTGTTAAATAAGTTTTGGTCAGGTCAAATATCCAAAATGAAAATAAATAAGGAAACACAAGCTTTAAAGGATACATTAAATAAGATGGACTTAAGTGACATTTATAGGACATTCCAATGAAAAACAACAGAATACACTTTCTTCTCAAGTGCTCATGGAATATTCTCCAGGATAGATCATATCTTGGGTCACAAATCAAGCCTTGGTAAATTTAAGAAAATTGAAATCATATCAAGTATATTTTCTGACCACAAAACTATGAGACTAGATATCAGTTACAGGAAAAACATCAGTAAAAAATATAAACACATGGAGGCTAAACAATATGCTACTAAATAACCAAGGGATCACTGAAGAAATCAAAGAGGAAATCAAAAAATACCTAGAAACAAATGACAATGAAAATACGATGACCCAAAACCTATGGGATGCAGCAAAAGCATTTCTAAGAGGGAACTTTAGAGCAATACAATCCTACCTCAAGAAACAAGAAGCACCTCAAGTAAACAACCTTAAGCAAGACCTAAATACCTAAAGCAATAAGAGAAAGAAGAACAACAACAAAAAAAAAAAAAACACCAAAGTTAGCAGAAGGAAAGTAATCATAAAGATCAGATAAGAAATAAATGAAAAAGAAATGAAGTAAACAATAGCAAAGATCAATAAAATTAAAAGCTGGTTCTTTGAGAAGATAAAAAAAATTGATAAACCATTAGCCAGACTCATTAAGAAAAAAAGGGAGAAGACTCAAATCAATAGAATTAGAAATGAAAAAGGAGAAGTAAAAAGTGACACTGCAGAAACACAAAGGATCATGAGAGATTACTACTAGCAACTATATGCCAATAAAATGGACAACTTGGAAGAAATGGACAAATTCTTAGAAAAGCACAACTTCCCGAGGCTGAACCAGGAAGAAATAGAAAATTTAAACAGACCAGTCACAAGCACTGAAATTGAAACTGTGTTTAAAAGTCTTCCAACAAATAAAAGCCCAGGGTCAGATGGCTTCAAAGGCAAATTCCATCAAACATTTAGAGAAGATCTAACACCTATCCTTCTCAAACTCTTCCAAAATATAGCAGAGGGAGGAACACTCCCAAACTCATTCTATGAGGCCACCATCACCCTGATACCCAAACCAGACAAAGATGTCACAAAGAAAGAAAACTAAGGCCAATATCACTGATGAACATAGATGCAAAAATCCTCAAAATACTAGCAAACAGAATCCAACAGCACATTAAAAGGGTCATACACCATGATCAAGTGCGGTTTATCCCAGGAATGCAAGGATTCTTCAATATATGCAAATCAATCAGTGTGATAAAACATATTAACAAACTGAAGGAGAAAAACCATTTGATCATCTCAATAGATGAAGAAAAAGCTTTTGACAAAATTCAACACCCATTTATGATAAAAATCCTCCAGAAAGTAGGCATAGAGGGAACTTACCTCAACATAATAAAGGCCAAATATGACAAACCCACAGCCAACATCGTTGTAAATGGTGTAAAAATGAAACCATTTCCTCTAAGATCAGGAACAAGACAAGGTTGTCCTCTCTCACCACTATTATTCACCATAGTTTTGGAAGTCTTAGCCACAGCAATCAGAGAAGAAAAAGAAATAAAAAGAATCCAAATAGGAAAAGAAGAAGTAAAGCTGTCACTGTTTGCAGATGACATGAGACTATACATAGAGAATCCTAAAGATGCTTCTGGAAAACTACTAGAGCTAATCAATGAATTTGGTAAAGTAGCAGGATACAAAAGTAATGCACAGAAATCTCTTGCATTCCTATACACTAATGATGAAATATCTGAAAGAGAAATTAAGGAAACACTCCCATTTACCACTGCAACCAAAAGAATAAAATACCTAGGACTAAACCTACCTAAGGAGAAAAAAGACCTGTATGTAGAAAACTATAAGACACTGATGAAAGAAATCAAAGATGGTACAAACAGATGGAGAGACATACCATGTTCTTGGATTGGAAGAACCAACATTGTGAAAATGACTATACTACCCAAAGCAATCTACAGATTCAATGCAATCCCTATCAAACTACCAATGGCATTTTTCACAAAACTAGAACAAAAAATTTCACAATTTTTATGGAAACACAGAAGATCCCGAATAGCCAAAGGAATTGTGAGAAAGAAAAACGGAGCTGAGGGAATCAGGCTCCCGGACTTCAGACTATACTACAAAGCTACGGTAATCAAGACAGTATGGTACGGGCACAAAAACAGAACTATAGATCAATGTAACAGGAAAGCCCAGAGATAAACCCACGCACATGACACCTTATTTTTGATAAAGGAGGCAAGAATATACAATGGAGAAAAGACAGCCCCTTCAATAAGTGGTGCTGGGAAAACTGGACAGCTACATGTAAAAGAATGAAATGAGAACACTCCCTAACACCATACACAAAAGTAAACTGAAAATGGATTAAAGACCTAAATGTAAGGCCAGTCAGTGTAAAACTCTTAGAGGAAAACATAGGCAGAACACTCTATGACAGAAATCACAGCAAGATCCTTTTTGACCCACCTCCTAGAGAAATGGAAATAAAAACAAAAATAAACAAATGGGACCTAATGAAACTTAAAGCTTTTGCACAGCAAAGGAAACCATAAACAAGACCAAAAGACAACCCTCAGAATGGGAGAAAATATTTGCAAATGAAGCAACTGACAAAGGATTAATCTCCAAAATATACAAGCAGCTTATGAAGCTCAATATCAAAAAAACAAGCAACCCAATCCAAAAATGGGCAGGAAACCTAAATATGCATTTCTCCAAAGAAGATATACAGATTGCCAACTAACACATGAAAGGATGCTCAACATCACTAATCATTAGAGAAATGCAAATCAAAACTACAATGAGGTATCACCTCACACTGGTCAGAATGGCCATCATCAAAAAATCTCCAAATAATAAATGCTGGAGAGGGTGTGGAGGAAAGGAAACCCTCTTGCACTGTTGGTGAGAATGTAAATTGATACAGCCACTATGGAGAACAGTATGGAGGTTCCTTAAAAAACTAAAAATAGAACTACCATGTGACCCAGCAATCCCACTACTGGGCATATAGCCTGAGAAAACCATAATTCAAAAAAGAGTCATGTACCACAGTGTTCATTGTGGCACTATTTACAATAGCCAGGACATGGCAGCAACCTAGGTGTCCACTGACAGATGAATGGATAAAGAAGCTGTAGCACATATGTACAATGGAATATTACTCAGCCATAAAAAGTAACCAAGTTGAGTTATTTGCAGTGAGGTGGATGGACTTAGAGTCTGTCATACAGAGTGAAGTAAGTCAGAAAGAGAAAAAGAAATACCGTATGCTAACACATATATATGGAATCTAAAAAAAAATGGTCATGAAGGACCTAGGGGCAGGACACGAATAAAGATGCAGAATTAGAGAATGGACTTGAGGACACGGGGAGGGTCAATGGTAAGCTGGGACGAAGTGAGAGAGTAGCATTGACTTGTATACACTACCAAATGTAAAACAGATAGCTAGTGGGAAGCAGCTACATAGCACAGGGAGATAAGCTTGCTTCTTTGTAACCACGTAGAGGGGAGGGATAGGGAGGGTGGGAGGAGATGCAAGAGGGAGTGGATATGGGGATATATGTATACATATAGCTGATTCACTTTGTTTTACAGCGGAAACTAACACAACACTGTAAAGTAATTATACTCCAATAAAGATGTTAAAAAAAATTGTGGGAAATTTCCTTAATTCTTTAGAGATATTCTTATATCGCTGTTTATAGTTTTTATTTAGTACTAAGAGGATCTTTTACATATTTATAATTTCTAAGGAAAAAAACACCCTATGATGCACTGTTTTCTTAAATGATTTAATACTTTTATTTTTGAAATATTGGTTTTATTTTTAAGTACTTTTCATTCTGAATCATAGTTCTTGATTTAAATTCTTGAGAGAATTGATTTCTGAGGAATTTGCTCTTCCCTTTACCTTTTTCAGATCGCCAAAGGAGAATAATATTTATACACACTCATTTTTGTTGCAGATACTTAAAACACATAAGAATTGCAAAAGGGCTTTATAAACTAAAAAATAAAATACCTTTGTAATGGGACTCTGTATTTACCCTAAAAAATTATTTATTATTTGAGAAATGAGTCATTAGTTAAGATATTAAAAGATGAATGTTCATTCACATCAATGGTAATAAAATATATCTTTATAAAATGCCCTTGGCTCACTTCTCTAATACTCTTTGTTAAATATGCTCTGGCCAGTTACTCTAGGAAGATGTGCTCACTGCTGCTCTAGGGCCTTAGCAGTACTATTTCCTCTCTGGAGTGCTTTTCCTCCTCAATTCCTCACTCTCCTTTAAAAATATGATTGGCCCCTTCTTGCCCTTCTGTTAACAGCTCCAAGAGTACCTCCTCATTTTCTATCACAAATCATTCTCATGACACTCACCACCATATACAACAATCTTGATCATTTTTATTTTCATGCTCATTGTTGATTTCTCTTTTACAATGTTTGCTCCCTGAGAACAGAAATGTAGCTGTTTGACTTACTTAACTCCTAGAGTTGTTAAGGAATGTGGAATCAGTATTATAGATGTATTTCAGGTAGTGCATGCCTTTGAAGAGTGCAACTTGGTGAAAGTGTGCAATCCAAATAGAGTGTTCTCAAGTCCAGGACTAAATGATTTTATAGGATATGCATAGCCTTGTTTTCATACACTTTTTAAAGAACACAGTAACATCACTAGTGTCAGTCCTTCTGCTATAATCAGTACAGTTTGTTTTTGAGTGCTTAATTTTTCCCTCGTGTCCTTTCATCCTTTCATCCTTCACCATGCAACAGTCTATGCCACTATTTCAGTCACCAAATGTGTGTTCACTTTGTCTCGTAGAAGAAAACAGGGACAGTACTTTCAGAGAATTTTTTGATGTTTGATTTATACTTAGCTCAAGGTGAATGATGGGGAATGAGGTCCAAAATTTTGTGTTAATTAATTAATTAAACAAATACCTATTAAGCATCTGCTGTAGGCCAGAACCTAATGTAGGCACTCAGGTTACAACAGTGAAAAAAAAAAATAGACAAAAATTTTGAAAATAATGGAGCTTACTTACATTCTCATGTGGGGAGACTGTATAATAGCAATAAATAAATTATATAATATGTTAGAACTAAATAAATTATGTAGTATAATGAACAGAAAACTACTACAGACAGAATCGAGAAAAATAAATGAATTTGGAAATACCGGTGGGAGGGTTTATAATTTAAATGTGTGATAAGGGTAGGCCTTATTGAAAAGGTGAGATTGGAGGAGCAAAGGTTTGAAGTTAGTGAGCCCTTAAGCCATGTAGTTAACTGGGACTAAGGTATTTAAGATGGTGGAAAACAAAGACTCTCAGTTGCCTGCCATGTTTAAACAAAAGCAAGGAGGCTAGTGAGGCTGTAACAAAGTGAGTTAAAAGCAAAGAAAATGTCAGAGAAATAACCAAGAGCCATATTGTGTAAGGCCTTGTCAGGTACAAATAAACTAATCATAAGTAAGCCAACATGTGATATAATAATCTTTGAGTAAATGGACTTGTGATAGTACATGATAAGCAGTTGAATTGGAGAGAAGAGGCTGGAATGACCTTTAGAAAGAGGTTCTCAGTCGGGGGAAACTTTGCCTTTCTCCACCTGGGGACATTTGGTACTGTCTGAAGATATCTGATTATCATGACCTGGGGAAGGGGGAAGGGTAATGCTTCTGGCATCTAGTGAGTAGAGGCCAGGTATGCTGCTAAACAACTCACAATGAGCAGGAAAGCCTCTCTCAGAACAATAAATTATTAGGCCCCAAATGCCAATTGTGCTGAGGTTGAAAAACCCCCCTTTAGAGAACAAAAGTCCAGTTATGAGGTATGTGTCTGGCACATCCTTATTGCTTAAAACTATATTGTAACTTCTATATATTTCAAAGTTTGGATAAAGAGTTAGGAATTACCAAAGTGAAAGTAGAGAGGGCAAAAAGAAAATTTAGTAAAAAGCACAACTGAGCACAGAAAAGCAGTATCCCCATAATAAAAGTCTTTGAACGAGTTATCAAGAATAAAAAGTAATTCCATAAGGACTAATATTTTCACATTCTTCCTGCTCCAGGTCATACCTTATGTAAAAGTGAACGAAAGTAGGCCAAAGAATAATGGTTGTTCTAGGAAATGAAGCTAGAATTCAAAAGTAGAAGGCATTTATGCTAAGGAAAAAAATAATTTCAAGGTCTGTCTCCTATGGCAGACATATGAGGACTATCACAAGTTAAAAGAGACATTTGTTCAGGTCAATATAGAAATGTGCCATTCACAAGAAGCATTACTGTGGTCATGCTTCTTGCATTACTGAATAAAACTAACAGACTTTCTTGGACTTTTGTTTGGCACTGCAGAAACTGGAATTTATCTGCATGCCATATCAATTCTTCAGAATCACTAGTGGCTCATAAAGGTATATTAGACCTCATTAAAACCTAGAAAAATATGCCACTCCAGTTTTTAAGACTGATTATTTTCTACCAGTCTGCCTCCAATATTGCCTGTTTGTTTTCTCACTTTCATGATCAGTTCCTGTCTTGAAATCTTGTTAACTGTTTCCCCCAAAGGAAGCAGATATTCTAAGGTACCTTAAAATAATATATAAATATATAAAACCTATAAATTACCTTAAAATATACCATAAGCTGTTAGATATACAATTAGAAGAGTCACCATGAGCTAAGAATAGGTGTTACACACATAAATGATAATGGTGAGGGACTTCCCTGGTGGCGCAGTGGTTAAGAATCTGCCTGCCAATGCGGGGGACACGGGTTAGAGCCCTGGCCCGGGAAGATCCCACATGCCACGGAGCAGCTAAGCCTCTGCGCCACAACTGCTGAGCAAACCCTGCTCACCACAACTAGAGAAAGCCCGCACACAGCAACGAAGACCCAATGCAGCCAAAAATAAATAAATAAAAATAAATTCATTAAAAAAAAAAAGATAATGGTGACAGTTTGCCATCATTTGTCTTTTTGAAAATAGTTATCTGTAAATTACCAACTTTACATATAAATGCTATATTTCTGATTTTGCCTAAAAATGTTTCCTCTGAGGAAAAAATGGGTAGTGTGCCTCATGGAAGAAAAATAACATGAAGGAAATGTCAGGTCTCAGAGTCGTCATCTGGGCTTCCTCTGCTGCCTGGCTGCCACATGACCTTGAGCAATACCTGGCTTCTGTGGCCCTTCATTTATCCATTTCTAAGTGAGCATAATACAACGAGTTGAAGCTCATAAGACTGTTGTGAGGAGACTCTAATAAAAATGCACTTTTCAAAAGTGCTGCATAAATAGAGTAAAACATGTCTCACTTCTATTACATTTATGAGAGCTTTATGCGTGGGTTCTCCTTTAAAGATGAGCACCTCACTGAGCTTCAGCAACCTTTTCAAATACCATACAGGCAATCCTTTTGTTTGTGTGAATGCAAGGGGCATTTAGATATGTCTGTTATCCACAGAGAAAAGCAAATTGATCATTCAATATATATTCTATTATACATACATTAATATGTAAATCTGTTCATAACTGCTGTTAAAGATACAGGATATAACATTGTATTTTGCAGTAGAGTAAAATATTATATTTCATATTTGGGTGCAAACAGAAGCATGGTGGATTCACAATTTATATTCTAATTCATAAGATTTTTTAGGAAGATTTTCGAGCAAATAGAATATAGTGATGACATATAAAAGTAACTCCATTTTAATGGACTTGAGTGGAAATAGGTGTAGATGTGGAGACTATGATCTAGGTTAGATTAATTATGTTTTCTTACTAGTTTTATATATGTAGTTACAAATAAATGGATTCAAAACAAAGCAAATAATCTTAAATTTTTGTTTATTAGGCTAGGTTTGTCAAATTGGCATAATTTACTCCTTCAAATGTGAAATATTTCAAATAAATTATTTAATATTACGTACTTTGAATTAATGTCAAATTAATAAAGTAAAATTGTAGAAGTATAATACTTTGAGAATTTCAAATCCTATTGGCTGAAAGTAAATAGGCATTGTATATGCATGTAGCTCTCAATTTACAGACCCTTTGTGTCCTAGAAGAAATGGGTCTAAAACAGGTTTTATGTATAAACATTCAACTTTCTTATCGTTATTTTTTATTTCAAAAGCTAAAAGTAAAATATTGTGACACCAATGATAAGAAGCATTTGAAGCATGTAATTTTAACAGTGTAGTGATATTTATTTCTTATTTCTAGCACAGTCACAGACTCCTAAGATGCTGAGAACAGAAGTGGTAGTAGTAGTAATCTAGTCTAGCAATTCTCAAAAGAGACTGCTCATTTCAAAAACCTTGGAAATTCAGGCTTCCCTGGGTGGCGCAGTGGTTGAGAATCTGCCTGCCAATGCAGGGGACACGGGTTCGAGCCCTGGTCTGGGAGGATCCCACATGTCGCGGAGCAACTAGGCCCGTAAGCCACAATTACTGAGCCTGCGCGTCTGGAGCCTGTGCTCCGCAACAAGAGAGGCCGCGATAATGAGAGGCCCGCGCACCGCGATGAAGAGTGGCCCCCACTTGCCACAACTAGAGAAAGCCCTCGCACAGAAACGAAGACCCAACACAGCCATAAATAAATAAATAAATAAATAAATAAAATAAACCCAAAGTTTAAAAAAAAAAAAAAAACCTTGGAAATTCAAAATAGTAATAATACAGTTTACTAGGCACTACTTTATCCAGTAGATCTTATTTTGGGCCTCAAAACATCAGTCTGGGCTTTTAAAATATCAGTTCCTCAGTGATTCTGTTGTTCAACCAGTGATAGAAATCAGTAATCCAATCAATATATTATTTAATAAAGAAGAAAAGCGAGTCCCAGAAATGTTGAGTGATATAGCAAGAACTTACAGTTAACTGGCAGAGCCAAGTCTAGAGGCCTAGTATCGAGGAACAGAGGTTGTATTATAATATTCTTCCCTGAAAAACAAAATATACTTCTAGGCTGAAAATTCTATACATTTCAATTCTATAAATGACTTAGTGTTCAGCATTTTTCAGTTCCATACATGTGTACGTGTGTGTGTGTGTGTGTGTGTGTGTGTGTGTGTGTATTAGATTTTACATGTTCCTTTTCCCTAAATTGCTGCCAGGAGGTTGCTTTTCTCAATAAATAAACTGCACCTAAGTTTAGCCTTAGTTTGTGTAGAGTTGATAATCTTATTCTGAAAATGTTTAAAATAATTTTGAATATGAAAGATGTCTCCTTATCATTTCCTAAGGAGTGTTATAAGAGCTGAGCACCAGAATGGTTGGCCAAGAGGCATGATCCATGTGGTGTGAGTGAGGATGGAATGATGAGATACCCAGGCTCCTGAGAGCTACAAATCTTATGGAAAGGGGTCCAGAGTGACACAGTAGTATCAGAAGTGACTTAAGGTAGTAACTATAAACTTTGTATTGAAATTTTGTTAATAGTGCATCATTCATATCATTAATGACTAATTCTTACTTAGAGCAGGAGAATGAGTGTTCATTACTTTGGTTGTCATGTTCAACAACTATAATCCAATATATTCTTCAAAAGTCAGAAATTCTGTACAATTAAAGGAGTGAACGTGGATATTATCATCACTCTCAAAGATTCTCCTAGAACACTCTGAACATTGAGTAGTCTTCTAATTTTAGATTAGTCTTGCTAAACATGTATGCTATAGTACATAATATATTACTCATTGCAAGGTCAGAGGTACTGATGTGGCAATTTAAAAAATATATATGTATATATATAGATATATATATTTCATCAACAATATAACATTGGCATCAACACAAATGGCTATATTTGTATAGACAAATATAGGTAACATCAAAATCAACACAAATTTCTGTATTCAACCTAAGTCTCTTTTCTGACTTCTGTATTTATATTTTTAATTGCATATTTTACATATTCACTCAAATGTCCAAAAGGCATTTCAAGCTATTTAGCAGAATAAGTTTTTGATATATTAATGTTTCCTTTTTTCTTTTAGCAGGTATTGGTCTACTTCCCTTCCTGCTTTTCAAGCAAAGATGTGCCTTGCCTAAAGTGAGGGATCGGAAATGCAGAAAGAGGAAAAAAAAATGTGGCGTTCTTTTTGGATTTTGCGTTCACTTTGCAAAACTTGGAAAATTCAGGGTATAAATTTAAAGTATGTGAGAAAAGAATGGGCAAAACATTGGAAAATTTCCCGGGAAATACTACACCCCTCCATTAAAAATAAAAATTTCCCTGGGTTGAGATAAACTGAAAGAGAGTTGGATCCTAGAGAGAGGCATCAATCAGGCACTCCGCTATTGCACACAAGCCAGATAAGGTATCAGGACACCAAAGAGGAAATGGAGGTGTGCAGAGTCTGAGGGCAGAAGCCATCTGAAGCCAGGTAGAGATTTGTGAAGTACCTCTATCTAGGATGCTCTCTCCTCCCTCTCAAATAATTACTACTACTCGTTTTCAGAACTTAATTACACTATCTCTTCTTCATAAATGCCCTCATGCTCTCAAGCACTTTACTACCTAGCACTTGTAACATTTAAAATTGGAAATTTATTTTAATGATTTTATGATAATGTCTAGCTCCTCCTCTACTGTGAAAACTCTATGAGATCAGGGACCCTGTATATTGTTTGTTCATTTCCTAATGTATATAGTAGGTGCCTAGTCAATAATCACTCAAAGAACAAATAAATGAATGAACTTATTATTTTTATCATCATAACTCACTTTGTATAGTGTTTCACAGATGTGTTGTGCCTGGACCACAAGATCTTAAGAACATACTCATATATCCAGAAAAACATCTTCTTTTCATACTCATCAATCATCAAGGTAACATATTTACAACTACTTGAGGGTCTTATTCCTGCTTCATTCTGAGATACATTGATCCCACAAAGCCAATATCTTATGTCCACTGATATAAAATAAATAAAACCAAAGACAATAAAAGCAGCCCCCAAACTAAATCACAGGTGAAGTATATGTTATATGATCTTAAAAACTTGTCTAGGGTTGCTCAATTAACCTTCCCTTGCAAGCCCAAAGCTGCAATCAATAAATCATTTCCAAATGAACTGTCTACCAATTTATAAATTACTGTTTTACTTTTTAATCTTCAGAGTTTCATATTCTATCTCCCATCTTGTAAAACTCTCTCAATTCTTAAAAATTCAACTCTAATAATTTATAAAAGAAATTTAAACATATGCCATTTCCATTTTCATAACAGCTCTCTGAATAATTATGCCATGTATTATCCTACCCACCACCACTTTAAAGATGAGGACACCAGAGTTTAATAAGGTCAAACCACATATACAAGGCTGTATAAGATGTACATGGCAGAGCTGAAATTTAAACCAGTCTTATGATGCCAAATATAATTTTTTATTTCATCATAATTCTCACCTATAAAAATATAATATACTTAATATTAGTAACTATCAGAGCAAGGTGTTGCCAATAAACAAACCATGTCAACAACTGCTAACAAGTTATAAGTTATCTGCAATTTTCTTTGTCACTGGGCTCCTATCAAATTCTGTAAATATATGTATAAGTGATTACAACATCAGAAGTTTTAGAGCTGGAATTTTTAAAACACCGTTTAGTTCAAACTATTTATTTTACACATAAGGAAGGTGAGGCCCAAAGAGAACAGGTCCTACCTAGCCCAGGGCCACACACTTACTTGGCAGCTTAGCAGATACAGGTATTGATCCTTCTTCTAATGTGTTTCCCACTATATGTAATATTTCAAATAATTGTCTATCTCTGAGAATGGCTTAAAACAGTGGTTCTCAACTCTGCCTGTACATTCACTCTTTATTCTAATAAAGACCTTGGCTCAGGAACAATGGATAAAAACCTCTGGTGTAAAGTCTTGGCATCAGTATATTTATAAAGTTCCTTAAGTTGATCCTGATGTGTAGCATGAGTGGAGACCCAACAGTTCAAAAAGTATCTAGTTGCCAAATGTTGTCTTTAGTATTTAAACTGAAATTTTCTCCATTAACTCAGATAAATAGAATAGAAAATTACTTTTCCATTGTTTACTGAGCTGAGTATTTGTTTGTGTGTGTGTGTTTAATCTTAACCACTTCTATGTAAAACAGAGAATAATTTACCTTTCTTCCATGCTGTGCATATAGGGAATAGAAACGAAATCCTGCTTTAAGCATGTATATGAATGACTGACTAAGCATATGTCTGTGAACCTTCTGAGAATAAAATTTAAAACTACTTGAACTTAAGAATCTTCTCATTTTTGCCTGCTAGATTCTATACACAAAGTTCTGTTCTTATCTATTCTATCAGATTATGTGTACTTCATTATAAATTTATAAAGTAGGAGAGTACAATTTCATTCTGATATATTTAGCCTTCTTCCATTCTCCATCATGTTCTTTAAGGTAAGAGACTAGGATGCAATCATCTGTTCAAAACTTGAATTAACAGTTATAACTCTTGATATATATTTTTATTTATTTATTTTTATATTTATTTATTTTATTTGGTTGTGCCGGGTCTTAGTTGCAGCAGGTGGGCTCCTTAGTTGCAGCACATGGGCTCCTTTGTTGTGGCATGCAGGCTGTTTAGTTGTGGCTCACAGGCTCCTTAGTTGCAACTCACTGGCTCCTTAGTTGTGGCATGCGAACTCTTAGTTGCAGCATGCATGTGGGATCTAGTTCCCTGACTGGGGATCACACCCAGGCCCCCTGCATTGGGAGCACAGAGTCTTAACCACTGCACCACCAGGGAAGTCCCTTGATATATATTTTAAACATCTTTTTTATGCATCATTTTATTTCCAATAGTGAAATTTAGCTTTTCCTTACTTTAGGATTGTCTGAAGGGCACATGATTAACCAAGTGAGTCTTTATGCAAACTGTCCCATGATGCATACATTAATTAGATGAATAATGATAATAATAACTAAGAAAAGGAATACACTAGGGTAAATCATTGTGTGAATATACACAAGTCCAGAGGTAATATTATTTGAGTAAATGTGTTTGATATAATGCATGTATTGCCATTAAAGAAACATTTGTTTTGATATGGCATGTGATTGATATCTCAATGTATTAAGTGTATATAATCAGGTATTTTTATTTTCTTCAAGTTTTAATAATGGTCTCATGATGAACAAATGCATGAGTTTATCCTTAAAACTCTAGGTGTATATACACACTGAAAAAATAAAAAGTCCAAGCAGTATATCATAATTGCTTTGTGAAGAAGGTATCAAAATTAGAAGCAGTGTATTTGGTAGCTACATTATTCTCCTTAAATAGGAAAGAGAACTTTTCTTCTAGAGTAAATATTCTAAGATTTTCTGCATTTCACTAATTTACAAATGAATAATGGACTGAAAATAATAAATTTGTTCAAGTTCATGGTTATGGTTATACATGACTTTAAGGAAAGTGGCTTCCATCTTTTTGGTTTTGCCTTCAGATTTTAAGTTTCTGTAAAACATTTTCTGAGAAAAATTTTTAAAAAATTTATAACCTAATTATAAAAGTTTATAATGTTTGTAATATATTCAGAATAAATTTAAATTACAATCTGAGTTTCTTTTATCATGAGTTTATAAAAATCATGAAACATCAAACCAGTGGGTTAGAAATATTGATAAAAAATAAAAACTGTCTTAATTTACTGCAGGATTCTGTTTTCCAACCTTTCTTTGACAAGACGTTTCATCTTGACAAACCAGTTAGCATAAATGACTTAAAACCCCATGAACCCTTGTATTTAACACAGTCAGGACCCTGCACTTCAAATTGTCATACACCATTATCATGTTTCAAGATGTCAGTCTCTTATCTGAAGGATACCACATCCTCAAAGTGTAAATTCTTTGAATATTTGGCTTTCAGTGTCAGCATCAAAATATGTGCCCTTTGATCACTAATCTAATCTTTATGGAGCTGTAAACAGACAATAACAAGCAAGAATTTGTTTTGATTGATGGATTGTTATTTTATGATCTTGGAACTGAGGGAATTACTTCAGTGATTGTTCATGTCTAATATTATTTAGGATCAAATTCAAACCCTTATCCCTGCAGAATTTAAATGGAAATACTTTAATTTTTTTTAGCTATTTACAACTTTCAGCAGCTTTCAGATTTAATTTTCAGAGCAGTTACTCTCCAAAGGCAGACTAAATTAATATAATTTAAGTCTTGTACACCTCTTGTGTATGATAAGCAATAGTCTCACATGCTACATGCATATAAAGAATGGTTAAATAACAGTTTAGAAAAAACAAAAAAATTTTAGACATTTAAGACCTATCTGCATCCATAAACTGGTGTGAATTTAATAAAATTGGACACCCTGTAGTTCTAACCTGTCCCTAAATATTGCTCAATAATACTAATGGCTGGAAAGCTCTGAATAGCAAGTCAATACAGCAAACATTTATGTACACATATGGTAATTAATCACAGAATTATTTATAAGGGCAAACTAATAGGAAAAAACTATATATTAAACAGTGGGAGTAATGTAACAAATTATGGTATATCTATGTAGTGGAATATTATTTCATGCCAATATTTTACTTTTCATGAAAAAAGATTAGTGCTTTCACATATTTTATTGTGCTGTTGAAGAGTTTGAGGTTTATGCCTCAACAGACTAAAGTATTTAGATTGGAAGTCTTCCTTAAGTAGAAATCATTCAAGAATCAAAGTTAAACATCAGTAAAGAAGAGAAAAATGCATGAAACCCAATGGACTTATGTAACAAATATTTCTTCCTCAATCTCAAAAGATTTAAAAGGGAGGCATATAAATCACCCAGCGACCTGCAAGAGATGACTAGTTACAAGGCTAAACATACTCATTCCCCATTCTGTAAATGTTTGGGTCATCTAATACATGCAACCACTGCTAGATGTTGAAGCTACAAAAGTTAGCTTTATGTCCTCATGAAACTCATCATCTGGGGAAAGCTCAGGGGATAAGCACATTACATTAGAAGAGAATACACAGAATATCTGAAGGCTTAATAGGAGACAATTCCTAGTTTTCGCACAGCTAACAAGTAGTTATGGACTCAAAGCCACCTCTGAAGAGACTCTAAAATTTTTCATATGTCAGGAATTTGAATGAACAAATCCTCAAATCATATTTTATATAGAAGGACCAAGGCATTATGAACTAAGAACCTGAATCTGAAATCATTCCGGTGGAAACAAATTAAATTTTCAGCTGAGTAAAGCAATGCATGAAAGAAAAAGTCATTCCATCAAGTGAAACTCAAGGATACAATCTGACATTAATATTCTTTTATGATTTTTTTTGGAAACCTGATAATCATTCTGGTAGCTACTTATAGTGACTAAGCTGAGAGTTTTAAAAACCTGTCTGAGTTGTATAAACAAGTATGTTAATGTATGCATGTTTTTAGGTGACTGAAAAAGACATCTAGAACGAACAACTGCAGAGAATAAGGAAAAATTTTAAATCATCATTTCAACTAATATATACTTTTGATAGCCTCTAAAATAACACTTAGTGTATTTGACTGTAATATATTGTATTATAATATTTGCCTTCATCAACTCTAATAGCATTTGGCTGAATCTCTCATTTTTAAAAAAGGCAGTAAGAGTAGGAGATAGCAAGTTAAACTTTTCTAATAAATCTTACTGCATTGCAAATTTGCATTCCACTGCTGTATATATAAGGGATAATTTGGACAGATGTTTAACTGACTCTCCTTATTAAAATTCTCCATAAGTGAACTGTCAAATTCAAATTGCTCGAAGCACAAAAGCCAACAAAATCAAATTAAAGTAACTAATGGTAAAAAGATTACTTCATCTTCATGAGGGGAAAAATTAAAAATAATTAAATGAAGGGTAGCTTTGTATGTGACAAATAAGATGAAATAATAACTTGAATTTGACCTCCCAAGTACTTCTTTTAAGAATTTTTTTTTTTTTTTTTTTTACATGAAGAAAAAGATAGAAAAAGTAAATAATGTTTGACTTTGGCTTCTTGTGTTTTACTTCGGAGACAAGTCAGCATTTTCTCTTTACACGTGACAGAGGACACAAGACTTACCCCTGTGTTTGCAACATGAGAAGGGACTTTTCATTCCATTTCAGGAAAGAACAGCAGGAGAGGAAAATTCCAGAGACTCTAAGCCTCCTCACTTTTTCCCAGGAGGGAGGAGTTATTTAGCTGATTCATGCAACTGGGAGAGGGAAATAAATATGATTCTGCCATTGGGAGCTCTCTCTTTGGAAACTGCCTGCCTGCAGAGAGGGTACTTGGGATCTGTGGTGACAGTCAGCTGTCCAACACTGCCTGGGGCATAGTAGGTCTCTTGTCTGAAATATACATCAAGAGGCCCATTTGGCCACAAGTCCATTACACCTTCTCCAGTTTAGATTTATCAGGAAAAAACTAAATTTTGATTTTTCTTCTAGCTCCAAAATGGTTCCAAACTTGGGCATTAAAAAAGGGTGCTATTTGTCATCCCTCTATAATCTACATATACACGACACAAACAGATAACAGCAATTCTATCAATTAAACCCCTCCTTTAAAATTCAAATAACATATGAAGCACATCTGACTCTTCATGGGATTCTTCATTTTCTACCTTAGATTATTCTATTTACATGACCATATTACACACATTACATTATTTCAAGTATTTTGCCTTTTTTTTGTTGTTTGATTGGTTAGAGTTTTTTAGTTCTTTTACATGGGAGGGTAAATCTGGTCCATGTTAATACCTCTTGGCCACACGGGAAGCACTCCTTGTTTCATCATTTAAAATGGATTTCTTGTTAATAAAATATATTTGAGTCTTGTTTTCTCACCCACTATGACAATGTCTTTAACTGGTGCATTTAAACCATTGACATTCAGAGTGATTATTGGTCAATCTGCCATATTTCTTACTGTTTTCATTTGTTGTTCTTTTTCTTCATTTCTATTTTCATCTTCCACTCTTTTTCTGCCTTTTGTGGTTTAACAGTTTACATGATTCCATTTTTTCTCCTTCCTTAGCATATCTCTTATATTTCCTGTTTTTACCTTTTTATGTGTTGCTAATCAAAGTCTACTTTAAAATTGCACTCCATCACTTGACAGGTAGTGTGAGGACTTAATAACAACAAAATAATCCTAATTCATCCCTCTCATCCCTTGTTTTATTGCTATCATTCATTTCACCTACAGTAAGTGTACATAAGCACATTTTTTTTGTGACATATATAGCTTATAAAATCAAATACATTGTTGGTATCATTATGTTGAACCAACTGTTGTTAGATCAATTAAGGATGAAAAAAATTAAAGTTTATATTTTACCTTCATCTATTTATTCTTTGATGCTCTTCTTTTCTTTATGTAGATTCAAGTTTATGACATACCATTTTCCTTCTCTCTAAAGAACTTTTAACATTTCTTGTAAGGCAGATCTACTAGCAACAAATTCCCTCATTTTCTGTTTGCCTGGGAAAGTCTTTACAGCTCCTTCATTTTTAAAGAATAATTTCTCAGTGTACTGAATTTTAGATTGTTGTACTTTTTTCTCTCAACACTTTATTTCACTCCACTCTTGCATGCATGGGCTGAGGAGAAGTCAGAAGTGAGTCTTAAATTCATTCTTCTATATTACTCAGCCATAAAAAGGAACAAAACTGAGTTATTTGTAGTGAGGTGGATGGACCTAGAGACTGTCATACAGAGTGAAGGAAGTCAGAAAGAGAAAAACAAATACCGTATGCTAACACATATATATGGAATCTAAAAAAAAAAAAAGAAAAAAAAATGATCAGAAGAACCTAGGGGCAAGACGGGAATCAAGATGTAGACCTACTACAGAATGGCCTTGAGGATACGGGGAGGGGGAAGGGTAAGCTGGGACAAAGTGAGACAGTGGCATGGACATATATACACTACCAAACATAAAATAGATAGCTAGTGGGAAGCAGCCACATAGCACAGGGAGATCAGCTTGGTGCTTTGTGACCACCTGGGGGGTGGGATGGGGAGGGTGGGGGGGAGGGAGACGCAAGAGGGAAGAGATATGGGGACATATGTATATGTATAGCTGATTCACTTTGTTGTGGAGCAGAAACTAACACACCATTGTGAAGCAATTATACTCCAATAAAGATGTAAAAAAATAAAAATAAATAAATAAAAGTAAATAAATTCATTCTTCTATATGTAAAGTGTTTTTTCCTCTGACTTCTTTCAGAACTTTCTCCTTGATTTTCCATAGTTTGAAAATGATAGGCCTAGGAGTCGTGGTTTTTTTTGTTTTTTTGTTTTTTTTTGTAGGGGGCCGTTTGGTGGGGGCATTAATCCTGCTGGTATTATCTGAGCTTCCTGAATCTATGGTTTGGTGTTTGACATTAATTTGGGAAAACTCTCGTCCATTATTGTTTGAAATATTTCTTCTGGTATTTTCTCTTTTCTCCTTCTAGCGTTCCTATTATGTGAATGTTACAGCATTTGTAGTTGTCACTCAGGTCTTGGATATTCTGTTTGGCTTCTTTTTTCAGTCTTTGTTCCCTTTGCTTTTGGGTTTCAAGGGATCTATTAATATATCCTCTAGCTCAGAGATTCTCTTCTCAGCCACGTCCAGCCTCTTAATAAGCCTATGGAAGGTATTCTTCATTTCTGTTACATAGGAAGGAACCAGTGGGAGAATGAGATAATCCCTTGCTGCATATCATCAACCTTTGTGTACAAAAATTTTACCCCATCATTTGTATCAGTTTGTGAAGGCTGCCATACAAAACACCACAGACGTATGGCTTAAACAACAGAAATTTGTTTTTGTATAGTTTTGGCAGCTCAAAGTCAAAGATCAAGGTGCCAAAACAGTTGGTTTCTCCTGAGGACTCTCTCCATCACTTGCATCCCATCACCCTCTCGCTGCCTCATTTCGTGGCTGTCCCTCTGTATACACATCCCTGATGTTTCTCTCTATGTCCTAATCCAGTCAGGTTGGATTAGGGCTCACAATTATGGCCTCATTTTAACTTAATTACCTCCATAAAAGCCCTGTCTCCCAAAACAGTCACATTCTGAGGTGCTGAAGGTTAGGGCTTCAACATGTGAATTTTAGAGGGACACAATCAATCCAAATTATCACCTAAAGTTTAAACCCTTTCTTATCATTGCTTCCAATGGAAACTGATGGCTCAAATTCCTTAAAATTTAGTGTTCTACAATGTAGATGAACTTTAACATCTCCCTATAGATACGTTTCCCCATTGTGCTCACCACTTACCACTTACTCTTCCATCTTTTATATATTCCCCAAATTTATTAAAATTTGTTTTCCACTATTCTTTCCTCTCCTTTTATATTAGTCCCAATGTGCGTCTACCACCCATTTATCATTTATCTAGAAGTTTGGAAGTGAGATGTGTTAAAGACAAGTTCAATCTGCATATTTTTTATCAAAATCAAATAAATGTTTTTTGATCTGAAAGTGTTGCTGTTAAAATCACTAAAATAAACACACATATTTTAACTTGTTCGTCTAAACTGGTCTCTTCTAACATATTTTAAAAAGTCTTCATTCAGAGACTGTAATTAGAATTTGTCATCCTGAGGAGTCACCCTGGACCTGGGGTAAGTCTCTTGGCTTCCTAATAGTATAAATAGTTTGAGCTGAGAGCTGCTAATGAACTGAATATGATGAGCATCAACTCTGTCAGTGTCAATGGGCCATGTGTATATAATGACTAAAGAAATACATTTTAGTCTCTTATTGATAGAAGCCTGGTTCCAGTAACTACAGCAGTAAGTGAGGCATTTGGGAAATTTTCATTTAAAAGATAATTGCACCATGATCATGTAAGGAGTTCCATGGTTCTGCTCCCAAGTAAAACTGGTAAGAATGATAAAATAGATAGAATAGCAAGATCTAAATTCCCTGGAAGTGGACTGAATGGCACAAAGCAAATTAAAACACTTGTCCAAGAAAATATACTAAAAGTCAGTAAGAACTGTAAGAGTCTATTCTATATTAACCAAGACCTATGCCATCCCTCCTCCTCTGAGCTCAGTGAGGCAGAAACTCTACTCTAGACTGGTTACAGCCAGTAAGACAGGGCTCCCTCTCCCCTCTACCTCCCAGTCAGAGGACTATCTTCTCAGGAGGGGAAAGACATCAGCATTTTGTAACCCGCTTTCAGGCTAGGCTCTAGAAAATAAAACCGAGAGGTGGGGACTCTCTAATTCTGTCCATCCCCCATTTGTGTAACAGAAATTCTACCTAAGGTAGGATGCAACTGGTAATATTTGGATACTGATTACCCTTTGTTCGGCTAATCATATGGGAGTCCCATGACAAGATAGGCAAACTAAGGAGACTTGAGACTGTTTCCCCCATGCGCTGAGCATTCAGCATCTAAAGCAGGAGTGTCGCTTAGAGAGAAGAATGGCATTTTCTCCATCCCCAGCACCAATGCTATGGCTTAGAAATTTTTCCTGGGAGGAGAAAAAGCCATAGAACAAACAGGTGCAATACTCTCCAAAAGAGAGGGCTTCATTTGCCACAGACTGTGCAGAAGTTTATGCCTAACAGTACTCTCAGAAACAGTGGAAGTGGTAGTAAGAAGTAATTAAGGGAAATGTATAGATTCATTGGAGATATAGGCTAAACTGTATGCCTGCCAGTTTTTCAGAGAGTAATAGTGAAAGACATAGCTGGGAAGAGCACTTGTGAGATAAGAACAAATCTCAAATACTGACTTTTGAAACTTTCCCTTGTAAGGAGCCTTAATTTGATTGGATTAGTCTGTGAAGCACAGTATGCCCCAGAATACTGTTAAAAACAATATGGCAACCAGCTAGCAATTAATATGGTCAGAGAAAGACAGTTAAAGAGAGCTCTGCCAAAATCACTGGTGTTCTACAGTGACTATGGACATACCCTAGGATATACCCCTTAGGAGTAACATAAGATGCTTCACACTGGAGGGTGGAGGGAGTTGTAATAAATCTCACCAGAATAATCCAGTCAGTCACTAAACAAGGAAATAAACAAATAACAAGAACAAGGCCCAGACTGGGGGGAGGGAGAGTACCCAGAGTTGCCATAATATACTATATAAAATGTCCAGTTTCCAATCAAAAAAAAAAAAGAGAGAGATATGCCAAAGAAATAGGAAAGTATGACCCATACACCAAAGAAAATAAGCAGGCAACAAAAGCCGTCTGCTAGAGTCATCCAATGTTGGATTTAAAGAAAGACTTTATATTAGCAAGTATAAATATACTTACAGAACTAAAGAAAAGCATGCTTAAAGAGGTAAAGGTATAATGACAATGTAATATCAGATAAAGACTATCTACAAAAATGTAGAAATTATAATTCAAAAAGAATAAAATGGAAATTACGGAGTTGAAAAGTAAAATTGAAACATAATAAATTTACTAGAGTGGTTTAACAGTATATTTGAACTGATAGAAGAAAGATTTAGTCAACTTGATAATAGGGTGATGAAGATCATGCAATCTGAAGAACAAAGAGAAAAAAGAATGAAGAAAAATGAAAAGAAACTTTTAAAATATTGGACACCATTAAGCACATCAACATACAGGTATATCTTGTTTTATTGCACATCACCTTATTGTACTTTTCAGATATTGCATTTTTTGCAAATTGAAGGTTTGTGGCAACCCTGCATTGAGCAAGTCTATCAGAGCCATTTTTCCAACAGCATTTGCTCAGTTTGTATCTCTGTGTAATATTTTGGTAATTCTTAAAATTTTTCAAACCCTCCACCAGCAAAAATATTTTGGCTCACTGAAGACTCAGATGATGGTTAGCAATTTTTAGCAATAAATTATTTTTTAATTAAGGTATGAAAATATTGTTTTTTTTAGACATAATGCTATTGCACACTTAATAGACTACAGTATAACATAAACATAGTTTTTACATGCACTAGGAAACCAAAAAATTTGTGTAACTTGCTTTATTGCAATATTCACTTTATTGAGGTGGTCTGGAACTGAGCCTGTAATATCTCCAAGGTATGCCTATATACCTAATGGTAGTACCAGATATGAGAGAAGGAAAGAAGTAGAAAAATATTTAAAGAAATAATGGCTGAAAACTTCTGTATTTTTTGAAAACATTAACCTACACATCTAGAAACATCAACAAACTCCAAGTAGGTTAAATGAGATATTTGCAAGTAGAAACACTGTAGTAAAAATGTTGAAGGACAAAGTCAAAGAGGAAATCTTAAAAGTAGTAAGAGAATTGATTACTCACTTAAAAGTGGACCCCACTAAGATTATCTGCTTACTTCTCATCAGAAACAATGGAAGTCATGAAGAAGTGGGATGACATATTCAAAGTGTTCAAAGGGAAAAAGCAAGAGAACAAAACTTGTCAAATAGAATTCTACACTGAGGAAAGCTATCTGCTATCTTTCAAAAATGAAGGAAAAAGAAAGACATTCCCACATGGACAAAAACTGCTAGCAGATCTGCTTTATAAGAAATACTGAAGGATGCTCTTTAGGCTGAAAGCAAGTGACCCCACACAGTGACATGAATTCACATGAGAAACAAGAAAAACAGTACAGGTAATCATATAATTATAAAAGACATTATAAAGGAACTATTCATTCTTCTTGTAATGGATTTAACAATCAATTTTAAAAAACTACATGCATATACTATATTGCTGGGGCTATAGCATTTAGAAATATATTTGTGAATAACAGCACAAAGGAGCTGGGTGGGATAAAAACTGTATTGTATCATATTGTGCTTTGTGTGGAGAAGATAAAATGTTTGTTCACATCAGCTGATATATACTTGGCTTCCTGGGAAATATAAACATATTTTTAAAGAATACACTACAGGGGAGGAGAGAAGATGGCGGAAGAGTAAGACGCGGAGATCACCTTCCTTCCCACAGATACAGTAGAAATACATCTACACGTGGAACTGCTCCTACAGAACACCCACTGAACGCTGGCAGAAAACGTCCGACCTCCAAAAAGGCAAGAAACTCCCCCCGTACTTGGGTAGGGCAAAAGAAAAAAGAAATAACAGAGACAAAAGAATAGGGACGACACCTGCACCAGTGGGAGGGAGCTGTGAAGGAGGAAAGATTTCCACACACTAGGAAGCCCCTTCGCGGGCAGAGACTGCGGGTGGCAGAGGGGGGAAGCTTCGGAGCCACG
Source organism: Eschrichtius robustus (assembly GCF_028021215.1). Taxonomy (NCBI): domain Eukaryota; kingdom Metazoa; phylum Chordata; class Mammalia; order Artiodactyla; family Eschrichtiidae; genus Eschrichtius; species Eschrichtius robustus. Next base: position 46,972,963 of record NC_090829.1, read on the forward strand.
GAGGAGAGCGCAGCCACAGGGGTGCGGAGGGCAAAGCGGAGAGGTTCCCGCACGGAGGAGCGGTGCCGACCAGCACTCTCCAGCCCGAGAGGCTTCTGTGCTCCCCCGCCGGGGCGGGTGGGGCTGGGAGCTGAGGCTCGGGCTTCGGTCGGATCGCAGGGAGAGGACTGGGGTTGGTGGCGTGAACACAGCCTGAAGGGGTTAGTGCACCACAGCTAGCCGGGAAGGAGTCCGGGAAAAAGTCTGCAGCTGCCGAAGAGGCAAGAGACTTTTTCTTCCCTCTCTGTTTCCTGGTGCACGAGGAGAGGGGATTCAGAGCGCCGCCTAAACGAACTTCAGAGACGGGCGCGAGCCGCAGCTAACAGCGCGGATCCCACAGCAACAGGGGCGCAGAGGAAAAAGCGGAGAGACTCCCGCACAGAGGCTAGGCGCCGAGCAGCGCTCACCAGCCCGAGAGGCTTGTCTGCTCCCCCACCGGGGCGGGCGGGGCTGGGAGCTGAGGCTCAGCTTCTGTCGGATGGCAGGGAGAGGACTGGGGCTGGCGGCGTGAACACAGCCTGAAGGGGTTGGCGCACCACAGCTGGCTGGGAGGGAGACCGGGAAGGGGTCTGCAGCTGCCAAAGAGGCAAGAGACTTTTTCTGGCCTCTTTGTTTCGCTGCGCGCAAGGAGAGGGGATTCAGAGAGCCGCCTAAACGAACTCCAGAGAAGGGCGCGAGCCGCGGCGATCAGCGCAGACCCCAGAGACGGGCGTGAGACGCTGGGGCTGCTGCTGCCGCCTCCAAAAAGCCTGTGTGTGAGCACAGGTCACTCACCACACCGCCCCTCCCGGGAGCCGGTGCAGCCCGCCACTGCCAGGGTCCCATGATCCAGGGACAAATTCCCCGGGAGAACGCACTGCGCGCCTCAGGCTGGTGCAACGTCACGCCGGCCTCTGACGCCGCAGGCTCGCCCCGCCTCCTCTGTACCCCTCCCTCCCCGCGGCCTGAGTGAGCCAGCGCCCCCGAAGCAGCGCCTCCTTTAACCCCGTTCTGTCCTGGCGGGGAATAGACGCCCTCAGGCGACCTACACGCAGAGGCGGGTCCAAATCCAAAGCTGAACCCCAGGAGCTGTGCGAACAGGGAAGAGAAGGGGAAATCTCTCCCAGCAGCCTCAGCAGCAGCGGATTAAAACTCCACAAACAACTTGATGGGCCTGCATCTGTTGAATACCTGAATAGACAACGAATCATCCCAAATTCAGGAGGTGGACTTTGGGAGCAAGATATATTAATTTTTTCCCTTTTCCTTTTTTTTTTGTGAGTGTATATGTATATGCTTCTGGGTGAGATTTTGTCTGTATAGCTTTGCTTTACAATAGCTTTATTTTACTTCACTATATTATAGCCTCTTTCTTTCTTTCTATTTTTTCTCCCTTTTACTCTGAGCCGTGTGGACGAAAGGCTCTTGGTGCTCCAGCCAGGCATCAGGGCTGTGCCTCTGAGGTGGGAGAGCCAACTTCAGGACACTGGTCCACAAGAGACCTCCCAGCTCCACGTAATACCAAACGGCAAAAATCTCTCAGAGATCTCCATCTCAACATCAAGACCCAGCATCACTCAATGACCAGCAAGCTACAGTGCTGAACACCCTATGCCAAACAACTAGCAAGACAGGAACACAGCCCCATCCATTAGAAAAGAGGCTGCCTAAAATCATAATAAGGCCACAGACACCCCAAAATACACCACCAGACGTGGACGTGCCCACCAGAAAGACGAGATCCAGCCTCATCCACCAGAGCTCAGGCACTAGTTCCCTACACCAGGAAGCCTACACAACCCACTGAACCAACCTTAGCCACAGGGGACAGATACCAAAAACAACGGGAACTACAAACCTGCAGCCTGTGAAAAGGAGACCCCAAACACAGTAAGATAAGCAAAATGAGACGACAGAAAAACACACAGCAGATGAAGGAGCAGGGTCAAAACACACTAGACTTAACAAATGAAGAGGAAATAGGTAGTCTACCTGAAAAAGAATTCAGAATAATGATAGTAAGGATGATCCAAAATCTTGGAAATAGAATAGACAAAATGCAAGAAACATTTAACAAGGACGTAGAAGAACTAAAGAGGAACCAAGCAATGATGAAAAACACAATAAATGAAATTAAAAATACTCTAGATGGGATCAATAGCAGAATAACTGAGGCAGAAGAAAGGATAAGTGACCTGGAAGATAAAATGGTGGAAATAACTACTGCAGAGCAGGATAAAGAAAAAAGAATGAAAAGAACTGAGGACAGTCTCAGAGACCTCTGGGACAACATTAAACGCACCAACATTCGAATTATAGGGGTCCCAGAAGAAGAAGAGAAAAAGAAAGGGACTGAGAAAATATTTGAAGAGATTATAGTTGAAAACTTCCCTAATATGGGAAAGGAAATATTTAATCAAGTATTGGAAGCACAGAGAGCCCCATACAGGATAAACCCAAGGAGAAACACGCCAAGACACATATTAATCAAACTATCAAAAATTAAATATAAGGAAAACATATTAAAGGCAGCAAGGGAAAAACAACAAATAACACACAAGGGAATCCCCATAAGGTTAACATCTGATCTTTCAGCAGAAACTCTGCAAGCCAGAAGGGAGTGGCAGGATATACTTAAAGTGATGAAGGAGAAAAACCTACAACCAAGATTACTCTACCCAGCAAGGATCTCATTCAGATGTGATGGAGAAATTAAAACCTTTACAGACAAGCAAAAGCTGAGAGAGTTCAGCAGCACCAAACCAGCTTTACAACAAATGCTAAAGGAACTTCTCTAGGCAAGAAACACAAGAGAAGGAAAACACCTACAATAACAAACCCAAAACATTTAAGAAAATGGGAATAGGAACATACATATCGATAATTACCTTGAATGTAAATGGATTAAATGCTCCCACCAAAAGACACAGGCTGGCTGAATGGATACAAAGACAAGACCCATATATATGCTGTCTACAAGAGACCCACTTCAGACCTAGAGACACATACAGACTGAAAGTGAGGGGATGGAAAAAGATATTCCATGCAAATGGAAATCAACAGAAAGCTGGAGTAGCAATTCTCATATCAGACAAAATAGACTTTAAAATAAAGACTATTACAAGAGACAAAGAAAGACATTATATAATGATCAAGGGATCGATCCAAGAGGAAGCTATAACAATTGTAAATATTTATGCACCCAACATAGGAGCACCTCAATACATAAGGCAAATACTAACAGCCATAAAAGGGGAAATCGACAGCAACACAATCATAGTAGGGGACTTTAACACCCCACTTTCACCAATGGACAGATCATCCAAAATGAAAATAAATAAGGAAACACAAGCTTTAAATGATACATTAAACAAGATGGACTTAATTGATATTTATAGGACATTCCACCCAAAAACAACAGAATACACATTTTTCTCAAGTGCTCATGGAACATTCTCCAGGATAGATCATATCTTGGGTCACAAATCAAGCCTTGGTAAATTTAAGAAAATTGAAATCGTATCAAGTATCTTTTCCGACCACAACGCTATGAGACTAGATATCAATTACAGGAAAAGATCTGTAAAAACTACAAACACATGGAGGCTAAACAATACACTACTTAATAACGAAGTGATCACTGAAGACATCAAAGGGGAAATCAAAAAAATACGTAGAAACAAATGACAATGGAGATACGACGACCCAAAACCTATGGGACGCAGCAAAAGCAGTGCTAAGAGGGAAGTTTATAGCAACACGAGCCTACCTCAAGAAACAGGAAACCTCTCGAATAAACAACCTAACCTTGCACCTGAAGCAATTAGAGAAAGAAGAACAAAAAAACCCCAAAGCCAGCAGAAGGAAAGAAATCATAAAGATCAGGTCAGAAATAAATGAAAAAGAAATGAAGGAAACAATAGCAAAAATCAATGAAACTAAAAGCTGGTTCTTTGAGAAGATAAACAAAATTGATAAACCATTAGCCAGACTCATCAAGAGAAAAAGGGAGAAGACTCAGATCAATAGAATTAGAAATGAAAACGGAGAAGTAACCACTGACACTGCAGAAATACAAAAGATCATGAGAGATTACTACAAGCAACTCTATGCCAATAAAATGGACAACCTGGAAGAAATGGACAGATTCATAGAAATGCACAAACTGCCGAGACTGAACCAGGAAGAAATAGAAAATATGAACAGACCAATCACAAGCACTGAAATTGAAACTGTGATTAAAAAGCTTCCAACAAACAAAAGCCCAGGACCAGATGGCTTCACAGGTGAATTCTATCAAACATTTAGAGATGAGCTAACACCTATCCTTCTCAAACTCTTCCAAAATATTGCAGAGGGAGGAACACTCCCCAACTCATTCTACGAGGCCACCATCACCCTGATACCAAAACCAGACAAAGATGTCACAAAGAAAGAAAACTACAGGCCAATAGCACTGATGAAGATGGATGCAAAAATCCTCAACAAAATACTAGCAAACAGAATCCAACAGCACATTAAAAGGATCACACACCATGATCAAGTGGGGTTTATCCCAGGAATGCAAGGACTCTTCAATATACGCAAATCAATCAATGTGATACACCATATTAACAAATTGAAGGAGAAAAACCATATGATCATCTCAATAGATGCAGAGAAAGCTTTCAACAAAATTCAACACCCATTTATGATAAAAGTCCTGCAGAAAGTAGGCATAGAGGGAACTTTCCTCAACATAATAAAGGCCATATATGACAAACCCACAGCCAACATTGTCCTCAGTGGTGAAAAACTGAAACCATTTCCACTAAGATCAGGAACAAGACAAGGTTGCCCACTCTCACCACTATTATTCAACATAGTTTTGGAAGTGTTAGCCACAGCAATCAGAGACGACAAAGAAATAAAAGGAATCCAAATCGGAAAAGAAGAAGTAAAGCTGTCACTATTTGCAGATGACATGATACTATACATAGAGAATCCTAAAGATGCTACCAGAAAACTCCTAGAGCTAATCAATGAATTTGGTAAAGTAGCAGGATACAAAATAAATGCACAGAAATCTCTTGCATTTCTATACACTAATGACGAAAAATCTGAAAGTGAAATTAAGAAAACACTCCCATTTACCACTGCAACAAAAAGAATAAAATATCTCGGAATAAACCTGCCTAAGGAGACAAAAGACCTGTATGCAGAAAATTATAAGACACTGATGAAAGAAATTAAAGATGATACAAATAGATGGAGAGATATACCATGTTCCTGGATTGGAAGAATCAACATTGTGAAAATGACTCTACTACCCAAAGCAATCTACAGATTCAATGCAATCCCTATCAAACTACCACTGGCATTTTTCACAGAACTAGAACAAAAAATTTCACAATTTGTATGGAAACACAAAAGACCCCGAATAGCCAAAGCAATCTTGAGAACGAAAAATGGAGCTGGGGGAATCAGGCTCCCTGACTTCAGACTATATTACAAAGCTTCAGTAATCAAGACAGTTTGGTACTGGCACAAAAAAAGAAATATAGATCAATGGAACAGGATAGAAAGCCCAGAGATAAACCCACACACATATGGTCACCTTATCTTTGATAAAGGAGGCAAGCATATACAGTGGAGAAAAGACAGCCTCTTCAATAAGTGGTGCTGGGAAAATTGGACAGGTACATGTAAAAGTATGAAATTAGAACACTCCCTGACACCATGCACAAAAATAAACTCAAAATGGATTAAAGACCTAAGTGTAAGGGCAGACACTATCAAACTCTTAGAGGAAAACATAGGCAGAACACTCTATGACATGCATCACAGCAAGATTCTTTTTGACCCAGCTCCCAGAGAAATGGAAATAAGAACACAAATAAACAAATGGGACCTAATGAAACTTAAAAGCTTTTGCACAGCAAAGGAAACCATAAACAAGACCAAAAGACAACCCTCAGAATGGGAGAAAATATTTGCAAATGAAGCAACTGACAAAGGATTAATCTCCAAGATTTACAAGCAGCTCATGCAGCTCAATAACAAAAGAACCAACAACCCAATCCAAAAATGGGCAGAAGACCTAAATAGACATTTCTCCAAAGAAGATATACAGATGGCCTACAGACACATGAAAGAATGCTCAACATCATTAATCATTAGAGAAATGCAAATCAAAACTACAATGAGATATCATCTCACACCGGTCAGAATGGCCATCATCAAAAAATCTAGAAACAATAAATGCTGGAGAGGGTGTGGAGGAAAGGGAACACTCTTGCACTGTTGGTGGGAATGTAAATTGATACAGCCACTATAGAGAACAGTATGGAGGTTCCTTAAAAAACTACAAATAGAACTACCATACGACCAAGCAATCCCACTACTGGGCATATACCCTGAGAAAACCATAGGTCAAAAAGAGTCATGTACCAAAATGTTCATTGCAGCTCTATTTACAATAGCCAGGACATGGAAGCAACCTAAATGTCCATCGACAGATGAATGGATAAGGAAGATGTGGCACATATATACAATGGAATATTACTCAGCCATAAAAAGAAATGAAATGGAGGTATTTGTAATGAGGTGGATGGAGTTAGAGTCTGTCATACAGAGTGAAGTAAGTCAGAAAGAGAAAAACAAATACAGTATGCTAACACATATATACGGAATCTAAGGGAAAAAAAAAAAAGGCCATGAAGAACCTAGTGGCAAGACGGGAATAAAGACACAGACCTACTAGAGAATGGACTTGAGGATATGGGGAGGGGGTGGGGTGAGATGTGACAGGGTAAGAGAGTGTCATGGACATATATAGACTACCAAATGTAAAATAGATAACTAGTGGGAAGCAGCCGCATAGCACAGGGAGATCAGCTTGGTGCTTTGTGACCACCTAGAGGGGTGGGATGGGGAGGGTGGGAGGGAGGGAGATGCAAGAGGGAAGAGAAATGGGAACATATTGTATATGTATAACTGATTCACTTTGTTATAAAGCAGAAGCTAACACACCATTGTAAGGCAATTATACTTCAATAAAGATGTTAAAAAAAAAAAAAAAAAAAGAATACACTACAGACTAGGAACATGTGTTTAGAACATATTAGTTAGAAAGTGGTTTTGTGCAGTTTGTACCATTATTCTAAATGTTGGAGCTATTCGTTTCAGGCTTCAGAGTTTCTTTAACTAATGCAGAAATTATTTGATGGTCAGAGTATCATAGTAACTGATACAATTAGATAAGCATTTTAGTAGTGATCTGTGAGGAAACTGATATCAACAGTTAGAAAACTAAAGATCCATTTTATGAAGAAACAACACAGTTGGCAAAATTGTTACGGTTGGTAACTTGGAAGGCAGTCCATGTTCCTAACAAGATTGCAGCTCTGTGGGAAGTGTTTGGAAAGAAATGGAATGATAGTATTTGTTGGCATTTATTTCCTGCTTTTACCAGAGTACTAAACAAGAGAAATGAGCTCAAGCACAGAAAAGAGTTGACGATTTCCAGGCAGAAATGTAAGAGAATAAATAAAGTCCAGAAATGTGTGGGCTTGCCAGTTTGAAAACCCAGCTGCTTCTGGCCTCAAAATCTAGTACATGAGACAAAAGTTGTTTGAGTGATAAATGTCCATTAAGTTTCCCATTAAACAATATCACTCAGCCTTGTGACAAAGCACAAAATAAGAGTCTTTCCTTCACACATAAGTTGATAATTTCAAATAGCCTTGTGTTGAAAGAGAATGAATAGATCTAAAGAAATTGAGAAATAAAGCCAACTTAAAACCTATGTCTAGGGAAAAAAAAAGCTTACTGGAACACAGACATTTCTAGAAGAAAAGAGACAAAGCTTTCCATTTTTTTTTTTTTTTTGAAGAAACTGTGTTACCAAGAACAGCAAGAGCTTAATGTAAAAGTGGCTTTGTCTATTAAGTATTAAACTATTCCTTTGACCCCAAACTTTCAATAGTAGGATAAAGCAGTGGAAGCTGTGCAGACCCCAATAAGAACATATTTCCAAGTAACCACTTTAGATGATACCCTAAAGGAAGATGAGTGAGGAAGGATATAACTAAGGTGGGTATACACATGTACACGTGCATGCATGCACGTGCACGCACACACACACACACACACACACACACACACAGGACATTGAAGAGACTTGCCAATGCTATTCCTTCCGAAGAGCAGAATCTGAGTCTAGTTAAAGAACTAGAGATCGCCCACAGGGAAGGAAATTTTTACAAAGGCTATTCAGTAGGATTTCATGATTGTTATAAACCAATGATTGCTGTGTGTGATTTCCCATCTCCACTCTTCTGAAAGGGAGTGTGCACAGTGGTCATTTTCTCCTTGTTCACCATTACGTACTGGGTGAGTAGAACAAATAACTTTTCTTTTTAGTTCATAGCTTGACAATTCATGAAGAACCATACAAACAATGACCTAATGGAAAGTGCTTCACAGCTACTGGATATTTGGGACTTTGAACTGAATGTAATAACTGGAATTATGAAAGATCATAAAGATCTAACATATATATTGCATTTCTCCTCCTTTTGGGCACATATTTTCCTACAATTTTGGAAGCTGTTATGGACAAGTAGTTTGCTTTAGCCAATGAAATGTTGGCAGAAGTTGTGTGAGTTCCGTGTTCTGCTCCCCCTGCCATGTTCTGATCATGGAAGTATATGCCTTTATGAGGCTTCCACCTAACTGACTCCCTAAGTGATCACTATAATCAGAGCCCCTCTGCTGAACTGTATCAGGCATGTATTGTGGACTGACAAATAAATTTAAGTGGCATTAAACCACTGAGACACTGCCTTTGTCAGTTAATGAGCATAGCCTAAATTATTCTGATAAATTCTGCTTGAATCCCTTGAGAATTAAGTGAATATCATTTGTATGGGTTATAAAGAGGCCAGGAAGACAAACTGGCAAACCAGAAAAGGAACTGAGTAACTGGTTATTCTAGTTCTTTTCCTCTTCTTCTTGGGCACATAGTTGGACTGAAATTACCAGCTTCCCTTGCAATAAGATGCAGTCATATACCTTAATTCTAGCCATTGGAATATGAGTACAATTGTTGTGGCTCAGAGTAGGGCCTACTACTATCTTCCACATTTGATCATCATACTATTCCCTTTTCTCCAGCTAGTTGTATGCAAAGCAATACAGAGAACTTTGAAGTTATGTATCGGATGGAGGAGCCAAAGATGCATTAATACTGAGTATCTTATTTATACTTCAGAGAAAATCCTCCTACAAATTAAAGGGACACGTTTTAGACCTTAGTGGATTTTACTGGGTTTTTGTGGAGTTATTTTTTGCAGCATCTGGCATTACACTGTATACTCGCTATCCCCTCTCTTCGTCTCTTATACACACCAGAAAGAAGAAAGTCCTAAATATTATGATGGATTTTATATGATATAAACAGGGGCTTAAATTGATAAAATATTGGTGTTTTGGTGAAGTTACTATTTTTGAGGAGAGATAATCCCTGCCTTTAACCAACAGTGGAAAAAGTAAAGGGGGTGTTTAATAGATTCTTGTTTCCCTTTCTATAACCAAGTAATTAAGATTCAATACAATTATTTACATAATTCAGGAAGGGTAATCTTGAAGAAAGAAAACATTTTATACATTATATATACTTACATTATATAAATAAATTATATATATATACTTTTTCTTGCTTACCTTATCTACTTATATTTGACTGGCATGATGTGATTCCTTAAATGAATGCTATCATGAGGTTATAGTAAAGTCCGCTGGGATCACTGCTCATTATATAGTTCATTCCCAGAAAGCTTGATGTCCATTAATAGTAGTCTCTTTTATTAGACATTCCAATCTAATTCCCTGCAACTCTCTTAGGTAAAAATGGTTCTTTTTCATAGTCCTGTGGCCATGTACCTACTTTCTCTCATGTCCTTAACCTTTTGTTTCATGATCTGGTTGTTACAAGAAAACCTGCAGCCCCCAGTCTCACTGAATATCTCCTGTACTGCCTACTTCTAGAACTCATATGCACATATGAGCTCCAGGTACCATATTTTTCATAAACTATGAGCTTGCATGTGTGGGACTGTTCTCTTTTCTACCTGAATATACCATCATATCATTTGGCTCTAAGCCCTTTCCCAATTCTGTACCACAAAGAATAGTTGCAAGCATGATGACTGAGCAGCCGGTCACTCAAGGACTTAGATGTCAATCTCTCTTTGCATCCGATTTACCCTAACTTTTAAGAGATTCTCCTGGATCCTCCTTAGCTTTCTTTGGGTTTGCAACTACTCAGAGATCACCCCTCCTCCCAAAATGAAAGGAAATGACTACACTAACACTGAGCTCTCCCAGAGGATAGCCTATCCTTGCATCAAGTACTCTTCCTATATCAATAATGGGGAGTAGGAGTCCGGAGCACCAAATCTGCTGAAATGACAAAACTAAGGCAGTGACGTTCTGCTGCAGGTGGTGACACTAGGAGCCGATGAGTCATTGAACGCAGTGCACTTAGTGACCTTATTTTCAGTCGTCACTTTTAGTCTCTGAGGCTAAATGGGAAATAATCTGTCACGGCACCAGATCTAATCATGTTACACTATTATTATCACAATTGTATATGGGGATAGTTGTGTATAGGAATCATTCCAAGACAAATTCTTTACTCTTGTAATCTTGGGGAATTTGCCAGAAGCAATTTATTTCATTGCTAAAATCAGACCTCTGTGCTTGCCATCTGACTATTGATTGTGATATATTTTTGGTTTCCTATCTCTCAACTTAATACATGTGCATGTGTGTGTGTGTGTGTGTGTGTTTAATTTTTTGCATCTTGTTTCCTCTTTCTTGACTTCTGTCTTCTCTGAATCTCTTTCTAGATAAGGCTTTCATTGATCTCAGACTGACAATGAACTAATACCGAAATTTTACACTTGGCTTTGCTTCAATTTAAATGCCTATCTTTTCTTCCATGTAAACCACTCCAATTAGAAAAGCAAAACAAAACAAGAAAAGTGAACTTCCAAAATGAGCATCCTTGAGAGTATACATTCTTCTTGAATTTGTTCTGAGGCTGCCTGCTGTCTCCACAAATAATTGCATTTGTAAACCTTTCAGGCCCCCAATATGTCACAGGGTACTTGAGAAAAAAAAAAAAAAGAATCATGCCTTCATTTTACATTTCTATGGGAAGATCCAAGAGTAAGTGCATGGGCACATACAATGATATTATAGTGTAGTATAATCACTTATCATTATGACTTGAATTTAGGAAACATTCTTTATTTCCAACCTTATGATGAAGAAAATATAACACAACTTTATATTTACTATTCCTCCAGGAATAGCAGTGAGATATAACAGCCATCAATATATAACACTCTAATAAAAAATCAATTTCAAGAAAATAAGCCTTCTGGAGAACACTATAGTGAAATTATTAAAAATGAATAATTCTCACTATAGATGAAACAATTTCAACTCAAATCAATTATTCACTTTCAAGACACATGTATGGACTGAATGTTTGTATCCCCTCAGAATTCACGTGTTAAAGCCCTAATGCATAGTGTGTGGCTGTATTTGGCGATAGGGCTTCTAAGGAAGTAATTAAGTTTAAATGAGTCATAGGGATGAAGCCTTGCTCTGATAGGATTATTGTCTTTATAAGAAGAGACATCAGAGCACTGTCTCTGTGTGTGTGTGTGTGTGTGTGTGTGTGTGTGTGTGTTTGTGTGTGTGTGTGCTCTCACCAGGAAACACCATGTGAGAACAGAGGGAGAAGATGGCTGCCTGCAAGCCAGGAAGAGAGCTCTTACCGGAGACCGAATCAGTTAGAACCTTGATCTTAGACATCTAGCCTCTAGAACAGGGAGAACATAAATGTCTATCATTTAAGTCACCCAGTCCACGGTATTTTTTTATGGCAGCCTGAGCAAACTAATACAACACACTATCATACATATATTCTCTTTGGCACCATATTTTATTTATTAGAATTTAAACTTGAGAGGAAAAAAAAAGAATTAAATCTTTTCAAAACTTATCTTTAATGTATATTGCCATTACATATTTTATATGTAACTTGTACTTTCATAATAATACCATAAAATATGTGTTTCAATCATTTTTTTCTGATGTAAAATGATCAGTTCTATATTCAGAAAATAGATGTGGAAAATGTCAAATTAAAGAGTCACTTAGGCTTAAAATGTGTAACAGGTAAATATGACTATGTTATATCTTAACAGTGTAGGCTATTTTTTTTTTTTATTCCATAAAACTGACTGTATCTGGCTCTGTGTTCCCACTTGCAAACTTTACAAGGGAGTTCAAACTAGTCAGTTTTGTAGCTTCTTTCCTAAGGCTTATGTAACATGGGAACACAGGAATGGAGCAAGAGGAAGTGAAGCCTCTGCTCACTAATTAACCTTGGTCATTAATGCTGGGCCTGTCATCTATTAAATATGGCTACTGAGTCTTTTCCTGGCCCATTTCAGGCAATGAGGACATGGCAGAAGACAGACACAGCTAACAGCAGTCCATACACTTTGCCATCTATCCCCAAGGCCTGATAAGCTGTCCGGCATATATTAGGAGTGCTATAAATACTTGTAAAATGAATAAGTAAATACTTTTAATCATTCCTCATCCTCTCTTCACCCCAAATTTCTTCGTTTATTTACTACTTCCTGCGTCATTTAAAGTTTTCTCATTGTTATGCAATTTCAAAGCTACCTTCAAATATTCTTTTTCATCCCTATGCAGTCCAGTCAGACATTAAGTCCACAATGTATGTTGGTCAACTATATATTCTTGTTAAATCCCAATTCAGATCTCATCATTTCACAACTGATTTACTGTAATAATTTCCTCACTTGACTTTATTCACCCAAATATTCCATTTGCCAATTTTTATTGACCCCAGTTTGAGTTACTTGCCACAAATACAAACAAACAATCCGTATCTTCTTTTTAAAATTCTCAATAGCTCTCCATTCTTTATAGAAAACAAAAAGATGTTCATAATCCTTAATAGGACCTGCATGGCCATCTACCAAATAGACAAATCCATATCTCTGAAGCTACTGCAGTGCTGCAACTCATACCCTCTCTCCAACGATACCAGAATTGTTCTCTGGATAAGCATTTTTGTAATGTCCTGCCTTCACTAAAGCTTTATTCGTTTTTCCCTTGTTTCTCTTCTATGCTTTTTTTTTTTTTTTTTTTTTTTTTTTAATTTTCACAGTCTAAGTAAATTTTCATTACTTCTAGGAAATATTCCTTTAGTTTTAGTATCAAAAAATACTGCCTCCTTACTCAGTGGCATTATGGTATGCTTCATATAACATTATTGAGCAAGTCTTTCTTTTGAACTTGTTATTGCAATTATCTACTGACACAGCTCTGTCGTCTTCATCATCACGTTCCTAGTATACTCAGTAATTTTGAAGGAAGTAACACGTTATTCAGTTTTGCATATTTTTATGCGTCTCACAGTGTCTCATGGACCTTCAGTCAATGTTTTTGAAGTTAATTAAATGCTTTTATATTTTCCTTCACAAATAACCATGACATTTTACCAAATTCAAACCACAGAATGAAAAGATACAATCAGTATGTTAAAAATAAGATCTTACACTAAATATACTCTAAATTGTCTATTTTTTTTTTGCTAGTTTATAACATAGAAGGCATTAAGGATAATGCAAATTTAGTATTGATAAAAGTTATTACTTAGTAGTAGTGGCATCTAATAATTACAGAACATTTTATAAATTATTTCATTCGGTCTCCACAAAATCTTTTAGGAAAAAATACAACAGATTCTATTATCTTTACCTTATAGAAGAAGAAAAAAAGCCTCAGAATTACTCAAAGTCATAGAATTAATAAGACTTACAATGTAAACTCAATTCTGTGACCTAATAGCCTTCTTAGTTTTTCTTCTATAATACAAGAGCCATCATAGAAATATAAAATAAATATCAATTTGAGGAGTGTTTTTCAGCCAAACCCACTGTGCTTCACTTAATAAATTATAGGTTCTGAAGTTAAAAGAATTAAAATCTAAAATTTTGAAAATTTAATGTATCTACTTTGAGTGTATTAGTACTGTATCCATGTGACATGGAAATCATTTCTTTGTGTGATTAAATTATTTACTTTAAAAGGTTTAACATGTTCTCTCCTAATGAATATTGTTTATGTAATTCTACAATAAATTTTTTAAAGTTTATTATAAGTAGTTTTGACATGAAAAAATTATGAAACCGAATTATATGAAGTAAATATATGTGTTATAACATTAAATTTATTGTTGTTTATTCTGGAAATGGTACACCTACATATTCACTGGAATTTCATCAAAAAGAGAGCATACGACTGATTATTCCAATTAAATGTAATGGAGTCTGGATATTTATGTCATGGCCTATGAAATGTGACAGGGAGTCAATATGTAAGGGACAATTCCACCTTGTTTGAGGACTAGGAAAGAAGCTCCATTTTTATCTATTTAAGGAAGTCAAGGTGATACATGACAACATGCAATGTCAATTTCTATGTAGATATGGAGAAATACAAACATAGAAAACACTCTCAAAACTCATTAATGCTTACAATTGTATACTTAAGTAAAAAGACATGTTTCTGCTCATAATCTGTCAACGTCTTTAAATGAATTTCTGTTGCACTATGACTGCTATCAACATTAGAAGAATAAAGTACTATTGTCTAGTAGGCACATTATTCATGATCATTTTCAACATTTATAATCCTTTTGTAAAAAGTGCTAATTAAAATATATGGTGCTCCCTGACAATCATATAGTCAGCCATTATCCTTTAATTCAACTAGTTCATAAAGACACAATATGTAATCATTTACTTCTATTCAAACTAAATTCTAGGCACTGCTATATGTGCATGGAAGGGCTGCGTCAGGGAGTTGGGGTAGTCGGAGGAAACTGAAGAAACTGAGATATGCACACAATATTTTTTTTAAACTTAAGAAAGAGAGATTAAAATTCTATAGGAGGCAATGTACTGAATTTGTGACAGTTATCTGATCCCAAGAACAATGACCTAATAATTCAAAACTGAACAACTAATTGATTCAAGAATGAAACCAAATTATAAAACCAAATGCAATTTTTACTTTTAAGCTAAATTTTGCTGGACATGAATATGAGAAAAACAGGTAACTAAAACTCAAAGAAGCCAATATAAACATAACAATTCCTATTTTACTTACAGTAGGGTCCTAAGGAAGGCAATACGGATAATGGTTTAAAATCTAAGACGTGAAAGTGAAGAAAGGTCATCATAAATGCAGAAAGAGAGAGAATATCTGTGTGTATAAATATATATGTATCTATTTTATTTTAAAATATATATACATGTTAAAATTGTGACCTAAATTCTTATATAAAATAGAGGTTTCCAAAGTTCTCTTTCGGAAACAAATAATATTGTATTTACAAACAATTATACTAGTTTTAATTAAAAATTAATTTATATTAGAATAAAAGGAAAAAACATTTGGTATAAATATTATTGAGGACATGCATAAGAATATTAGACATTAATCAGATCTATATTTTATCCATCTAAGTACTGACAATGGCACCAACATACACTGTGTTATCTAAACATGTATAATACTAGAGTTAAATTTTAAATTGCTTTGCTGAATAAAGGAATAGTTTTATGGGAATGGAAGATTAGGTCATTTTGATTATCTCTTACTAATGTTATTTAGAAGAGCTGAATAATTTATTTTAAAAATTTGTTTGAAGGTACTGGGAAGCTGATAAGTCACGGTAGGGTTTAAGGATCAAGTCTAGAAAGAGAAGGCTGAAACCCAGCCATCTTCCTCTAGTTAATTCTAAAATTATTAGACAAGAATCTGAAAAGCTGACCCGCTGTTTTGACAATATCTGTTTCAAGCCGTTTTCTTGGAAAAGTGAAATCTGAGATAAATTAACATGTAAAATATTATGGATCAACACATTTGGAAAGGAGGGCAAGTAAGTAGAGTTGAACAGAGAGAAAAGTTTAGCTGTAATGTAGGGCCGCCTAAGGTCTTAGTCAATTTCATGAAAAAGCACTCAGCTGGGATGGCCCATCATGACTGTCCTGAGTTTGGGAGAAATCTAGGATTTTATGTACCAGTTTGATCTGTCATTGATACAAAATATCAGAAATAATAAGACTCCATTAAAATTAAAAATATCTGCTCTTCATGGGACTGCCCTGGCAGTCCAGTAGTTGGGACTTTGCCTTCCAATGCAGGGGGTGCAGTTTCGATCTCTGGTTGGGGAGCTGGGATCCCTCATGCCTGGTGGCCAAGAAGCCAAAACACACAACAGAAGCAATGTTGTAACAAGTTCAATAAAGACTTAAAAAAAAAAAAAAATCTGCCCTTCAGAAGACAAAGTCAAACTAATTAGAAGACAAGCCACAGATTGAGTGAAAATATTTGGAAAAAAAAAAAAACCACACACACACTCCTGATAAAGGGCTTTTATCTAAAATATACAAAGGACTCTTTTTTTTTTTAACATCTTTATGGGAGTATAATTGCTTTACAATGGTATGTTAGTTTCTGCTGTATAACAAAGTGAATCAGCTATACATATACATATATCCCCATATCTCCTCCCTCTTGTGTCTCCCTCCCACCCTCCCTATCCCACCCCTCTAGGTGGTCACAAAGCACTGAGCTGATCTCCCTGTGCTATGCGGCTGCTTCCCACTAGCTATCTATTTTACATTTGGTAGTATATTTAAGTCCATGCCACTCTCTCACTTCGTCCCAATTTACCCTCCCCCTTCCCCGTGTCCTCAAGTCCATTCTCTACGTCTGCGTCTTTATTCCTGTCCTGCCCCTAGGTTCTTCAGAACTTTTTTTTTTTTTTTTTAGATTCCATATATATGTGTTAGCATACGGTATTTGTTTTCCTCTTTCTGACTTACTTCACTCTGTATGACAGACTCTAGGTCCATCCACCTCACTACAAATAACTCAATTTCATTTCTTTTTATGGCTGAGTAATATTCCATTGTATATATGTGCCACATCTTCTTTATCCATTCATCTGTCGATGGACACTTAGGTTGCTTCCATGTCCTGGCTATTGTAAATAGAGCTGCAATGAACATTGTGGTACATGACTCTTTTTGAATTATGGTTTTCTCAGCGTAAAATATACAAAGAACTCTTAAAACTCAGCAGTAAGAAAAAGAAAACAAACAGCCTGATTAATAAATGGATCAAAGACTTTAATAGACACCTTACCAAAGAATATATACAGATGGCAAACAAGCATATGAAAAGATGTTCCATATCATATATTATCAGCAAAATACTAATGAAAGCAATAATTAGATACCACTACACACCTATCAGAAGAGCCAAAATCAGGAACACTGACAGCATGAAACACTGGCAAGGATGGCCACAGAAAATTTCATTCATTGCTAGTGGGAATGCAAAGTAGTATAACCATTTCGGAAGACAGTTTGGCAGTTTCTTACAAAACTAAACACAATTTTACCATATAATCCAGCAATTGTAATCCTTGGTATTTGCCCCAAGAAATCTGAAATTTGTGTACACACAAAAACTTGCACAAGGATATTTATAGCAGCTTTATTCATAATTGGCAAATTTTCCAGATACAATTTGTTATTGACTTCTAGTTTCTTTTATGGTCTGAGAACACACTTTGCATGATGTCTATTTTTTTTTAATTGTTGTTTTGCTCTATGGCCCATAATATGGTCTATAATGGATAATGTTACATGTGCAATTGAGAAGAATATATATTCTGTTCTTGTTGCATGGGATGTTTTATAAAAAATTACAGACCTTAATTAAAAAATACTTTATTACTAAAAACCTGCTAGCCATCTGAGCCTTCACCAAGTCTCAGTAGTAACATCAAAGATCAATGATCACAGATCATCATAACAAATATAATAGTAATTAAAAAGTTTGAAATACTGTGAGAATTACCAAAATGTGACACAGAAACACAGGGTGAGCAAATGCTGTTGGAAAAATGGCACCTATAGACTTGCTTGATGCATGGTTGCCACAGACCTTCAATTTGTTAAAAAAATGCACTATCATCTGTGAAGCACAATAAAGCAAAGTGCAATAAAAGGAGATATGCCTGTACTGAAAATACGTTTCTTCCATTAAACTAACTTTCTCCTTCAGTACACTCATTAACTATTCTAAAAGTTAAGTCTTCAATAATTATAGGAATCCTCTCTGAAAATTTAATCTCCAATAATAATTGTCATCTTCTAATATCCATATAATTGTCCTTTATTTACAATCACAGATTATTTTAAGAAATTAAGATACTCAACTAACTCTCAAAAGCTCTCTGTATCTGGAGAGATATTTGAACTCCAACCTCTAAATATGTGGCCAGATTTTGAATGATTTCAAACCTTTTATTCATTTACATTTTTCCAAATTCATTCAAGAATCGTATCATAATATATTACACAGACATTCCTGTATTACTATAAATCCTTTTGACTACTCAGTGAATATTTAAAATGTGTAGGTTGAAACAAAACTAGCATAATATTTTCAAATTTTCTAGGTTTTTAATCACCATATGGATCTCAGAATTCTTAAGCAAAATGAGAAGACTGTTTTTAACACTGAAATTGGAATGTCGCATATTTTATTTCCTTCAGCAACCCGTATGTCAGTTTCATTTACTAGCAAGAGCAAAGTCATCTCTGTTAGGATAAGCGTTTGAACTGTCAGAGTCTGAATGATTATACTGGACATAAGTAATTTTCTTGTCAAAAAGCTGTTCTACTAACTACCATCAACATCTATTACACATACTACTGAGAAATGTGGTTAAGCCTTTCTAATGCATAGATCAATCTTCAGTGCCAGTCACATATGAGATAAACGATAGCTCTTTAAATTTTGATGGTTGGAAGGTTATAACTTCTTAGCCTATCTCCCTTTATCCAGTGAGGAATGTTTAGATAATACTTGTAAGATAAGGCTTTATGTTCTCTAGTTATGTCTGAAGACATTCAGTAAGTTATTCTTTGGCACAGTCGATATACGTAGAAAATGAAAAGGCAATTCTTATTATATAGAGACCCCCACTCAAAATATTTTAGAGCATTTTAAATATAGCATAATTTAAAATTTTAGTATTTTCCTTTAGTATTTTCTAAAAAGCATAATAAAATTATTTTTGAGTATTTAAGTAATGATTTTAGATACCAAACATTCCCATATAAACAAAAAAGGCATATAGGTCAATCACCTAGGTGTAGGTATAGTAAAGGTTGGTTTACCTATAGCCTAGACTAGCCTTTTCTTTTTTAAAGAGAGGATATAAATCTATTAATTTTTCTTTCTCATAACATCAATATGAAGAAAATTCTATTTCTAAAAGTAAATTAGGTTTCTTTGGCTAAAGACTAAACTTACTAGTATCCAAATTATATTTAATTTGGCTATTATCCAAAACAAAAAAAATAGACAAAATATGTTTTGCTTGTGCTGTATATTCTGAAAGCTAACTGACTAGGTAAAACTTTTTGTTTTCATTAACATGATTGCATTTTAACCATTTTCCATGGCCCATCTGGAATTAGCTTCAGTAGGGACTTTGTAGTGCTTTTACTTAGGTTATAATGTTATCAGCTCTCATAAATGCAGAATTTGGAATCAAAATATAATTAAATCTAATAATAATTAAATATGGAAATTGTTCAAAATATTGCAGATTAAGTACTGTATATAAGATCAGTCACTGAATAAAATTGTTGATAGTTATCCCATAGACACAGTCTAGATTTATTACTGTTTCTCATCACACAATAGAAAACTTATTTCATGTTAATAAATTTATAAGGACTTATGGATATTGTCAAAGAAAACTTGCACTGGATAGAGTTAAATAAAGAAGGAAGATTTCATTCAAGACTATTGCAATAAGGAGTGAGACTACTGTAATAGGGAAGAGAGAAAGAACTCAACTCCATTGAAACAAAAGGCAGTACAGTTTTTAAGCCCTGGGTGAGCTAGTGAAAAAGAAAAAGTAATCAAGAACATTAGGAAGAAGGCTGGTCAGTGTGATTAGGCCATATGTTTTTGCTAATTGGCACTTACTGAAGTTAGACTCCTGCCCTTACACAGAGACTGTGAGAGAGGAATCCTATCTTTCTTGATGGTTACATTTCAGTGGAATAGCTCCCAGGTCCTTGAGAAAGACATTCCTGGGTTATAAAACTGACAATAAACGGGGGGATTTACCTCCATTTCAAAGGAGCTAAAAAAGAATTTGCAGTTACACGTTTTCTAAAGTAAAACTGTAAGAAAACAGTGGCCAGAGATCTAGAGTCAGGAAGAAATTGGTCTAAAGTTTAGTCAAGCTGAGGAGGATGTTAAGGTCATCTTGGTCAATATCACATGGATTCTTTTAGTTTATTACGAATAGCTTATGAATCTGAACACATGGACATATGCTATGATGCTAGGTGTTTAATAAGCAACATTTGAGAAAACAAAATATGACAAGCTAAAGAAAAATAATTTATGACTTGGAATATGTAAGACATTCTGTATCCTGCTCTTTTGTCATAAAGAATCACTGTATGCTGAACAGATGGTATGTTTATTATTTTGGTGGTTTTGTTTGCTATTGAAAGGAGGAAGCAGAGAAGGCATAAACTGAGTGGAGTAGAATGTATTTGCCAGAAGACTATGGTCAATTGGTATATACAATTCTGATTTGTTAAGTGGATTTATTATGTTATTTCTTGACTCTGTAGAGCATGTGTGCTAACAAAATCCTACTGAAATTCTATTAATCTTCAGGTAATGAACAATGGGAATGTAAAAAATACATATATAGAAGACTTTGAACAGTATTTTCAAAAACTGTCTTGGCGTTCTTGAAGAGAAAATAGATGGGAAATCTAGGCAAGACAAAGAGAATGACGTCTTCATGGCGCTAGCATAAAATTTTGTGGGTAAATCCCTCCTAAACTTGAAGACAGCAATGATCTCAGCTTTTTATGATCCAAGTGTGATAATTTATACCGGGATACCATTTTGTAAGTGAATACACAAAGTTTCTTTTGCAAAATTAGCTTGAAACAAGGAAACTTTTGCTGTAAGGTTGAAAGAATGGATGTCCAGGACAGGGCAGGATTGGGGAAGGAATGATCAGAATTTGAAAAGCAATGCCACAGCCATAGTTGGGGGAAAAATAAGATCATCCTTCTCTTGGGAAATTTAGTTCCTACTGATATAAAAGTAGATAGAGAAAAGACTAATATCATTATTCTATGAATCCTAGGAAAAGGCCAAGTTCTTGTTATGTCAAACTGTTCCCTGTTTAGGATCAAGAGGGGAGCCGCAAAACTAAAACTGATGAGACCTGAGGGCTATGCTATTAGCACTACTTGTAGTGGAAGAACAGGGTGTGGGATTTTTAAATAGTTAGGTCAGAGGTTTCTATAGATGGGATATTTCAAGCCAAAATGCAGATATTACCAACTAATATGGTAGTATACGTATTCTATATTTGTCATCAGGGAGAAGGTTCAGGTAGCTAGCTAAGATTGTGGGTTTTCTCTTTTCTGCCTTGAGAAGGGGTCTGCTTTAAAATCAGTATATTCAGGTCTCCACCAAGCCTTTTTTTCTGCTGTGTATCCTTCAGCGTTAAGCAACTAGAAATCCTAATCAATATAGTTGTTGGGGGGATGCATGAGTAATGGATAGGGGAGGGGTCTATCATTAAATTGGTGAGATTTGAAGAAACCCATCGGCTTAGAGTCCCTTAAAAACAATGGACTTTTGTGTTCTTATATCACTGTAATTATAGAAAAAAAATAATGGTATGGCTTCTGTCCACTTTCTTTTTCCACACCTTTCTGATTGCATCTAGTAGGAAAAGAGGCACTTAGGTCAGTGGTGACTAGAAACACAGCACCAACTACTCTATATTCACATCTGTTCTTTTTAGTATAAATATAAGCATCTGTTCATGGTGCTCTTTTGCCCATAACAAATTCTTTTCAATGGAGATGGACTGAAGAACAGCTGACTCTCAGAGAAAAACGATAAAATTTAGAACCATGGATTATCAGGAAACAACTATCTGAATTCCCTTTGTATCCCATCTGGCAAGCAGAATAGCTCTGAAAGAAAGGGGTTTGGAATCAGGAGGTTTCCTTAGTGACACGATGTAAATATCTAAAATAAAGGTGTTATGATGTTACTCTGGAAATCGAAATCTCAAGAATTTAAGACAGAAGTTTCAGTATATTGAACTGAAGGAAACATTAAGGTATAGATTCAAATCAAGAATCAAGGTCAGAAAGATAAAAACAAGCATATGAAAGTTAACATTGTTGTTGTTGAGGTTCAGGGCTCTTTGCATTTAAAAGACAGGAAGTTCTGGGTGGATGAACTGGTTTTAAAGAAAAAACAGCAGAAAGGATGCTAGTGTCTATGTCTTCTGTATAACTCATATCCTTTCAAAAATCCTTCACACAGCATATACTGTTTATTAGACTCTACTGCAGACAGTGGATACACAACAATGGTTAAGAAAAATCTACTCTTGAGGATGTCAATATTTAGCATTGGAGATGCATTAGTTTCCTATAGCTGCATAACAAATCGCCAAACGTTAGCAGCTTGATTTTAAATCACACATTTACTATCTCACAGTTTCTGTGGTTCAGTGTCTGGTTCAGGACCTGGACATGGTTTAGAAGAATCCCCTTCTCAGGGTCTCAAAAGGTGGAGAGCAGGGTGTCAGCCAGTTTGTGTTTTTATCTTATGTTTAACTAGAGTGCTTTCAAAATCACTCAAGTGTTGAGAAGATTTATTTCCTTCAGGTTATAGGACTGAGGGCTCTGACTTATTGATGCATTTTTCCTGCTGGAGTCTGCTCTCAGTATCTAGAGGCCACCCTCAGCTTCTAGAGACTATCTGCAGTTCCTAGAGGGCTCCCACAGTTTCTTGCCACGTGATGCATTCTCAACATGGCCACTTACTTCATTAAGTCAGCAAGGAAAATCACTAGGGCAAGCTTGCTATAACAAGACAGGATCTTAAATAATGTAACATAATGAGAGTGACACCCCAACACCTTTGCCATATTCTATTCATTAGAAGAAATTCACATCTCTGCCCACATCCAAGGAAGAGGACTACATAAAGTCATGGACACCAGGCACTGGGGATCATTGAAGGCCACCTTAGAGTTTGACCACCACAGAGACTGAAATAAATAGAAATGCCAATCAAACTTCTAAGACCCAAGACAAACACAGTCCAAAATGAAAACTATACACAAGAGGGACCTAATTTGCTCTATGGAGAACAAATGGAAGAAGAGATCATGAATATCAACCTAGAGAAGTTAGTATATGAAGTAACCATCCAAAATGAGTAGTAATCTGAAAAGACAAGAAGACAGCCAAGAAATTCTAGAAAGTAAACTTTTATGAGTGGTAATTCCAAGTTTAAATATAATGACATAACTGGAATAAGTACCAGAAATAGTGAAATATCAGACATGGAGGCGTAGAAAATCAAGCTAGAGACAAAAATCAGATCATAGAGGCTCTATTACGACTCTGTGAAAGTTGAACTTCATCTGAAAATCAGAGAACCATTAAACAGCCATCATCAAGCAGATTATCAGTGTGAGACTGGGTTAAAATATAAGAATGAAAGGGGTGGGGTAAGGAGGCAGAAGCATTTGGAAAAATATCCCAAGTTTATTCTGATATACCTCTTGCACCATACCACTGAAAACCATTCATCAAGAGACTTAGGGTAGAGGTGTGCTACGCTTAGTTTTGTGTATTGATATTTATTCTGGCTGTAATGTAAAGATATGTTGTAATAATGCAATATGGTAGATAAATGCTGAGGGCTAGATTGAATGCAATAGCAATAACAATAAAGTGAAGAGGGTACATTCAAGTAATATCTTAAGTATGTAGAATATGGTGAAGGATTAATTGGTTGAAATCAGGAGAAAGTGAGGAAATAGGGACTCACTCCTTCAATTCTGCCACTGGTAACTCTGCTGATAGTATTATCAACTTAACTGAGAAAAGAGCAGAATAATAGGACTGATGCTCTTTGAGTGAGGTCAATACTTCACTTTTGAAGGTATTGATTGTAAAGTGCCTATGGTAGACCAGAGTCTAAGATTGACCCCCAAAGACTCTCCCTTTTGTTTGAGTATGGGTGGAACCTGTGAATATGATGATATATCATCACTCCCATGATTATGTTACATCACTTGGGAAAAGGAAGATGCACACCCTTTAAAAGAAGAGTACTCTGGATGGTGGCAGAAGGGGAAGTCAAAAAGATTTTCAGTAAAAGAAGGACTTATTGCTAGTTTAAAGATGAAGGGGCTATATAACAAAAATGTGTGCTGCTTCCAGAAGCCTAGAGAAACTGAGACCCTGACTGAAAGCAAGCTAGTAAATGGGTACCTCAGTACTACAACCTCATGGAACTGTGTTCTTCCAACAAACCACATGAACTTGGAAGCAAATTCTTCCTCAGATCCACCAGATAAAAGTACAGCCCAGACAATACTTTGATTATAGCTTTATGAGAACCTAAGCAGGGAGCCCAGCACAGCCAGCCAAGCTACAGAACTGTGTGTCCTACAGAACTGCAAGATAATAAATGGGTATTTTTTTAGGCACTAAATTTGTGGTGATTTATTATGCATTAATAGAAAATGAATACAGTCCCCACAGGACATCCAGCTACGAGCTACAGACCTGGCATTAGGTTTTTAATATTGTGTCTGGAGTAAGGTGTAGATGGATATAATTATTAAGGCATCATTAAAATGTAGGTCGTATAGGGCCATAATAAATCATTGATGTTCAACTGTTTTTGACTTATAAAAGTAGACATTTCATACAATTCAATCTAATACAAAAGGTTAAAATCCCAAAAGTGCACTAAGTTCTTCAACCTTTTTCTATCACATAGAGCTAGATATACAGTGGCAATGGTCAACATTTTGAACACGTTTTTTGTGACAAGTGCAATATTAATGGAAATTTGCAATCAAGTAGAAACCCTCAATGAATGAAGAATATTGTGTTCCCTCTGATTACGAGTCAAGTTACTTGTTCAAATCTTTAGTTTTCTAAAGATAGTGAATAGTAGTCTATGCAGAAGATATGAGAGGGTGTGAACTTGGTAATGTGAGAGGATGAAGGAAGAGTGCAGTGTTTTGAATAAGAATTAGGCAGAGGTAATGACTTTTCAGAATGATTCCCAAGCACGACTATATTTCAATATAAAATCAGAAACAGTTATAGAAGGAGCTCAAGTCAAGGAACATGTGCACAGAGTCAATAAATTGAAATTGTCAAAAATTCATTGAGTTACAAAATAGAGAGGAAAAATTCTAAGTTATCAAATCAGAATCGACCCATGACCCTCCATCAGGGAAACAACATTGTCAAGTACACAGCAGAAAACAAATAAATGGAAGGACTTGGCCTTTTTAAAGGTCAAAAAATAACAAGCAGCTCAAGACTAACTGATATTGGTGTGTTCACTGTAAATGATGGGGAGTGGGAAGGAATCAATGATGAGCAGCCTGCGAGAAACTTCTAAAACAGTTATGTCAGAAGAGATGGCAGGACTTAGTGTGCAATGAAAGAAGTATAAAGGAGGAATAAGAATAGGGAAACTGACTATTTGCTTAATACCTGAGTGCTTTCAGCTTCCATGCAAAAACAGAAGGTGGGAGAAAGTAGAATGTTTATTTTTAAAAATGAGGAAAAGGTTTTACTTCTTATTATGCTAATTTACTGTGTGTCAGCTACCTCTGAGTAAGACTGGAGTCAAATTATAGTAACGCACCTCTCTGGGGACCAGTAAAGAACATAAGCAAGAAGGGGTAGATAGACAAAAGGTCAGAAACTCACTGAAATTTAAAAAGAAAAAAAGAAAAAAAAAAAAAAGGGCTTTAGAATCAGTTAATCCAGGGCAGGATCCCAGTCACCTCTAAGTTGTGTGAAGTTTGGTAGCTATATAAAATTTCAATGCTGTAATTTCACATATAACACAAGATTCTCAGTTTTGTGATACAGTTAAATGAAGTATAAAGTCATTGATTTTGATGATAACAAGTAAGTACTCAGTAAGCATTACTTTATTTTTACATTTTTAGAATGACATAAGAAAGTTTCTATTGAACACTACGGAAGAGTCTGTCGCTGTTCTTCACTGATCGTAAATATTGATATATACTGAATATACTGAATATAACTTTATAGTCAGACGTTCCGTGTTAACAGTTTAAGGACTTATGTAAGTCCAGATCTCATGCTCTTCTATTTCACATTTCTTATGTGAACCAGGAAACTATAGATATGATAAATCAATCTAAAGTAGATGAAGAAAATGAGATGAAAAAAGCCCCCGTTTTTAAAAGAGAACTGCATGTGCATATGCACAAAAATATAGCTTACTGTTATTTAGATATTTATGTCTTCAATTGAAATTATCTTCACTCTATTAATTGAAGAATTGATTGATAGTTTTCACAGGCAATATCCAAAGCAATTTAAGTTAACACAAGCACAGCCAGTTACTGAACTGTCAGTTTAAGGAAAAAATGTATAATGCATATAGCAATTTGCTGTCTATTTAGAGATGCCAGATGAAGAGCATTTCTGAGAAGAAAAGTAAGAGAAATAACTTTCATCAAGCTATTCTCAGCTGTAAGTCCTAGAGATTTATGAGAAAAATATTGTTCTATAAAATAATAAAATGAAACACAATTTAACTTGTCATATGAGAGTGAAAATAATGGGTAATTTTTGCACTGATCATTAAAAATGCAAGCGCTGACAGAGATTTTCAATATAACATTTTAGCAAATTCTGAAATCCAAGTTCCATTTTCTTTCTAATCATTTTCAGGAGTAGATAATAATACAAACCAAGACAACACTCTAGTTTTGAAGTCTAGGTCTGTAAATGAAATTTCTAGAATGATCAGCGAACTTTGCTAATTGCAAAACAAATGCGCCAAATTTTAGAGGTTCACCATTTTTGACGTAATCATCAGTGACGTGAAGCAACTTTGAAAACATTAAATATGTATATGTGTATTAAAAAGCATTACTGGTTCTGAAGTATTTTCTTTCCTATTATTATTAAAACATAATAGAAAACAGGTAAATACATCGTTTTCAAATTTCAGGGTGCACCAAAATTAATAATAATAACAGCAACTAGTATAGCTAATGTATTGAATACTTAGTAGGGGACTGGATATTTATTTGAATTAGCTACATAATCTGTACAACAATCTTACTAGTTACTATTATCTTCATTTTTACAGATAAAGAGGTTACAATTCTCTCACTTGGGACAAGGACCCAGTCATTTGTATTTCCTATAAGATTCCCAGAGGGCATTGATGCTAATCAAATTTTCAGAAGTTGCCTAAATCATATTTAGTATGAAAATTAAAAATATATTGTCACTACAGCTTTTCTTCCAGACCTTTATGTGAATTCTGTCTACATACAAGAAACATCTCTGATTATGTTCTACTATTATACGTTCATTCAGTCAACTCATGATCTAAAAACTCACCAATTCACTGGGTATTTTAAGGTTCTGAATATACAAGACAGGCTTTCCAGAAATAAGCTGAGTTATTTTTAAAGAGCAAAATGCTCTAATTAGGAAATTCCAGGGATCTTTTTGCCTCCAAGAGATTGGTTTTTTTTCTTAGCACTGTTTAATACATGGCACATATTTTGGTCTGAAATATGATACATAATGCACCTTTTCTTTACAATTAGCACGTGAAGTGTGTAACTTTCACTCTGTAATTAAATCAAGTTAGTTTATCAACAAAACACATAAAAGTCCACCTACACAAAATATTAAGTAGTCAATTAAAATTTAATCAACCAGAGTAGGTAAGTGTCATATATTAAAGTGGCCAATAAAATTCTGTTCCACCAGATTCAGATAATTAAAAAAGCAGCCAGTCTTATTCCATGGCTTGAAGTTTAGCAGGTCTACTGCCTTGAATCCTCAGTCCTTCACAACATGCAGTATTTAAACACTTTCAATACGTAGTATTTTCTTCTGCCTCTGCCTTACATTCTTACTTAGACATAGTCTTACTAAGATTTTGACCTACCAATTAAAATAAGAAAAATAGGAAAAAATTTATTTTCAGTTTTAGTTTCCAAATTCAGTCTCCCTCTCTCTTTCTCTCCCTGAACCCCATTTCTCTTTCTCTATCTCTATCTCTGTCACACAAAATCACAAGGCAAACTTGAAGGATGTTTCAGTAGCTATTTAGGAACTTAAAAACAAATGCAAAATGGAAGCAAGTATAAAATAATTATAAATTGTTTACAAGATTCAAGTCAATGTGGGTACATATCTTTACTTTCTATCATGATGTCATAATTACATATGTACAATCCATATATGAAACTTCGATGAAAAATATAAATATATATGGCCAATGTGACTTGAATTTTCAGAGACAACCATAATCATTAAAACCATATTTTGATCCAACTGTCCACTCTTAGTTGGGGTATCCAAGGCTTGTCTCCTGTCTAATAACGGTGGCTACAACATTCAAATAATCGTTGGGCATCTCTTAACTTTTTTGTTCAGACATCACAGCATGCCAAATAGACTGCTGAGTGGTACATGTTCAAGAGAGGATTTTATAATTGAAATTTTAAAATAAACATACATTCTCAAGAGATTTTTATCTCTTATCACTTTTTAAAAAAAATGTTATGGGAGTGAACCATAATATCACAGAAAGTTAAAACGTAAAGGAGCCTTCAAGAACATCTTGTGGGAAACCCTCAGCTTAGAGATGAAAGGATTTGAGGTCATTACAAAGCTAGTGAGCTTCAGGGGGAACTAACACTCTTAACATTTAGATCTCGTAATGCAGCCTTGTTGGATTTACCCTATTCCCTGTGCTTTTTTTTTTTTTTTCCCCCTTTCTCTAAAGTTGAGAACAGCAATAAAATATGCCCAACCTATTGCCTGGACAACTGTAGTTGTCTTCAAAGGGTTATCTCGGGTTTGATCCTTGATATACAGAAAATGGATTAGGAGGGGACACCCTGAACTTCAGCCTTCAAAGAGATATGCGCATGATCTAGGTTGGATCATGTACCTGTCCCTGATTTTAGAATGTAGCTACCAGATAACATCTATCGGTTATTAAGATAATAAGTTAACATTTATTCACTTTGTACTTTGTGTAACACACTGCTCTAATGATTTATATGCTTTGATCCACTTAATTATTACAAAAATCTGTATAATTGGTGCTATTTTTAATTCCTTTAAAGAAAACCGTGATAAAAACCAAGAGGTATTAAATGTCTACTCTCCCTTTATAAAGAAAATAACCCTTCAAGGATACATTCTTGTGAAAAGATTCTGCATTTGAGGTTGACCTGTATTAAGACCAGGTCAATAAGACTAAATAATTACATGATAGGACACTTTTTCTGAAGGCCATTTCAGCCATCTGTGTGGAGGATATTATTAAATTATGTAGAAAATGGTCATTATTTCAGCCTCAAATACCTAGACAATTTGAACTTGCACAGACTCAGATTTAACCATTGCTTTAGGTGAGGGACTGACACGAGACCGTTCTGAAATCATATTCTTGCCCAACGTCTTACAGCTAATTGTGACAGAATGGTTGAAGATGTTTTTTGTTTATTTGGTTGTTTTGGTTGTTTTTTTAATGTTAGAGAATTCCAGATCTTAGAAAAGCAATTTATGAGAGGATATATGTCCAAAAATAATTTGTAGTTAAATAGTGAAAAAGTGTCTAATGCAGACACTAGGTCAAATAAGGTTCCAACAAGGCAGAGCTAAACCCATGCACCTAAGGTCAACTAACCTATGACAAAGGAAGCAAGAATATACAATGGAGAAAAGACAGTCTCTTAAATAAGTGGTGCTGAGAAAACTAGACAGCTACATGTAAAAGAATGAAATTAGAACACTCTTTAACACCACACACAAAAATAAACTCAAAATGGATTAAAGACCTAAATGTGAGACTGGACACTATAAAACTCTTAGAGGAAAACATAGAGAGAACACTCTCTGACATAAATCGCAGCAATACCTTTTTGCATCTACCTCCTAGAGTAATGAAAATTAAAAACAAAACAAAACAAAACAAATGGGACCTAATTAAACTTAAAAGCTTTTGCACAGCAAAGGAAACCATAAACAAAATGAAAAGACAACTGACAGAATGGGAGAAAATATTTGCAAATGATGCTACAGACAAGGGAATAATTTCCAAAATATACAAACATCTCACACAGCTCAATACCAAAAAAAAAAACAAACAACCAATCCAAAAATGGGTGGAAGATCTAAATAGACATTTCTCCAAAGAAGACATACAGATGGCCAACAAACACACGAAAAAATGCTCAACAATGCTAATTATTAGAGAAATGCAAATCAACTACAATGAGGTATCACCTCACACCAGTCAGAATGGCCATCATCAAAAAGTCTACAAACAATAAATGCTGGTGAAGGTGTGGAGAAAAGGGAACCCTCCTACACTGTTGGTGGGAATGTAAATTGGTACAACCACTATGGAGAACAGTATGGAGGTTCTTTGAAGAACTAAATATAGAACTACCATGATTCAGCAATCCCACTCCTGGGCATATATCCAGAGAAAACCATAATTTGAAAAGATACATGCACCCCAATGTTCATTGCAGCACTATTTACAATAGCCAAGACATGGAAGCAAGCTAAGTGTCTATCGACAGATGAATGGATAAAAAAGATGTGGTACATATATACAATGGACTACTACTCAGCCATAAAACAAGAATGAAATAATGCCATTTGCAGCAACATGGGTGAACCTAGAGATTATCATACTAAGTGAAGTAAGGCAGACAAAGACAAATATCATATGATATCACTTATATGTGGAATCTAAAAAAAAAAAAGTGATACAAATGTCTTATTTACAAAACAGAAACAGAGTCACAGACTTTGAAAACAAATTTGTGGTTACCAAAAAGGAGTTTGGGATTAACATATACACACTACTATATATAAAATAGATAATAAACAAGGACCTACTGTATAGCCCAGGGAACTCTAATCAGTATTCTGTAAGAACCTATATGGGAAAAGAATCTGAAAAAGAATGGATATATGTATATGTATAACTGATTCACTTTGCTGTATACCTGAAACTAATACAATACTGTAGATCAACTACACTCCAATATCTTTTTTAAAAAAAAGGAGTGTGAAGTTTCCAACACCTCTTCTTCTGAAAGGTTCATGATTAGGAGCCCGTAGTAATGTATAATTCTATAAATTTATAAATTTATCCTGTTTTATCTCTGGAGCATGGGACTGACAGTAAATGAGCAACGAGCAACTCTTCTTCTTTATCATAATGTAGCCTCTGTGCTTTGCTAAAGATTGTCATTTTCACACGTGAGACTTTTGATAGATACTGTTAGCAGCTGATATACCATTTATGATATTACCTTTATATCAACTCCATAGGTAATGAATTTCTACTCTGATTTGTATATTGTCCTATTCTAGGAACAGCAAGATTAGTAGGTTTAGTTCCCCGAACTGATAAAAAGGTATAGGCGGGGTGGGGGGTTGGTCTTAGTCAACTCTTTTACTCAAGTTGATGAAAAAAATTTATGATAATAAAACTAAATTCAGGGATTTCATCTTAAGTATATTATGCCTATCGCAACAAAGGAAGCCAAGTGAAGAAAACTGTGACTCACTTAGAAGACAGTAGAAAACAACTGAGAAATTTTCCAACATCCCGCATTTCAAGAACTGGCTCTTATTATAGATATTACTTCTAAATTTATTTTTGTTTGATTTAGGCACACTTTTAATGAGGCAAGAAAACGTTTTCATCAATCTGTAGTTACTATTGGTGACTAGTAAAAAAGTTTTAAGATACAATATGTTCATTTTCAGAGTTATCTCTATTGAAAAAGATTTTTGTCATTATGTTTAAAGTGATTTCAAAGTTTCTTTTCTTTCTGCTATCAGATATAACTATTTAAACAGAATGGTATATCTCTATGTCTTATAATCAAATGATGATTTTCTAAATTACTTGTGTATTTATTTCTAAGTTTCATTTGATTATAGTAATTTTACATCAATCCATGAATTGTCTTCCTATTCGTTTTTATGAACACCTAACCTGACTTTTAAAAATCAAACTATGTACTTGAAACATTAACATTCAACTAATCATGAGCCCCTAACAATTTTATACTGGAAAACACACCCTATCTTACAGGATCAGAGGCAGCATGGAACAATCCAAGTGCTTGTGAACTGGTAATACTGAGATGTCACTGAACCTCTTTAGGCTTCTTGCCTTGAATACCACTGCCCTGATCTGGAAATAATACATGTCTCAGAGAAGTATTATGAAGATTAAGAAAAAAATGTATGTGAAAGTGCCCAATTATCTGGCATACAGTGCACACAATAATTTTTAGTCAAATGCATTTATGAAAGGTAAATTTTGTTGTGAAGGAAAAGGCGTCAATTTTTTGGAAGCATGGACAGGGTTGAAGGGATACTTCTGGGCAAAAATAATGAAGATTCAGCGAACAGCATTGAAAGGGGAACAATTTAACTAATACGTTAAAGAGGTGCTCCCCTAAAGTGGGGTAGAAAAGGGCAAAGGCAGATTTTTGCCTACCCTTGAATGTTGTGATGACAGATGAATCTCTCTTTATGTACACACACTCAGATGCCATGCTACCCCACTGTTGGAGATATGTAGCACAGCAAAGAACTTGTGGATAGTACTACTGTTTAAATCATCTACATTGAAGTTCAATTTATACAAAATAAAATTCACCAAGTTTAATTTTACAGTTAGATGAGTTCTGGGCAATGTACACTTCATATAAATACCACCACAATCTGAAACTAAACATTTCCATCACCCAAAAAACTCCCTGGTATTCTTCTGCAATCAGGCCTCTACCTTATCTCCCAACCTGGGGCCCCTTAGCAACCACCTTTATGATTTCTGTCACTAGAGTTTTCACTCTTCTAGAATATTCATATAAATGGAATCATATGGTGTGCAGGTTTTTGTGCCTGGCTTTTGTCACTTCGCATAATGCTTTTTTGTCCATCCTTGTTGTTGCATTTATCAATAGGTGTTCCTTTTAAGTGCTGACTAGAATTCTATTGATACAACTGGCCTAACTATCTGGGTTATTTTTAGGAGTTTTTCTCTATTATGAATAAAGTTACTATGAACATTTACAAATTTTTTTGTGTGGACATTGTTTTTATTTGTTTTGGATGAATATATAGAAGTGTGATTGCTAGGTCCAATACTAACTTTATGCCAAATTAATTTGCCAAAATTCTTTCCAATGTATCTGCAGCAATTTTCTATCAACCAGCATGAAAGAGAGTTCTGTTAGCTCCATATCCTCTCCAACACATTTTTTACTGTCTCTTTAATTCTAGCTAATCTAGTGGATGTGCAGGGGTACCTATTTCCAATTCCCTAATGCTGGATGATATTAAACATGTTTGCAATTGCTCATTTCTCATTCCTCTTTTTTCTTGAGTGAATTACCCATCAAAAGTATTTGTCCAATTTTTGAGGCCTATTTTTCTTCAAATATTTAGTTTTAGGGAATTTTTTATATACACAAGTCTTCCTCAGAATCATGCTTTGCAAAGGGTTCTGCCAGTTTTTGGTTTGTCATCTAATTTTCTTCAAAGCATCCTTTGAAGAGCAAAAGTTTTAAGGTTTCAGAAGCCCAGTTTATTCTTTTTTCTTTTACTCTTTTGTTTAATATTAGAAATCTTTGCTAAAAATAATGGTCACACAGATTTTCCTGCTTTCTAATTTTAGTTCTTAAAATAGGAATATGAGTCATTTTATTTATTGTTCTGTATGTGGGAGGTAAAGGTATAGGTTTTTTTCTTTATATATGGACACCCATTTTTCTAACACCACATGCTTAAGAACTATATTTTCCCTGTTGAATCACCTTGTTAGCTTTGTCAAAAATCAATTTACCACACGCATGTGGATCTCTTTATTTTGTTGCATTGATCTATATGTCTATCTTTATCACAAACATAACACTGTCTTCATTATTACACTTTTATGGCAAATGTACTTCATTCATCTTCGTCTTATTTTTTGTAATTGCTTTGCTTATTGTCAGTTCCTTTCATTTTAGTATATGTTGTAGAAAATCAATTTCTATGAAATGTTTTTCTAGGATCATAATTATCCTGCTTTTATAGATCAATATATAATTTAACCTAACAATATGGTATCTTCCAGTCCATGAACATGCTTCTCTCTCCATTTATTATGATTATTAATCTTATAAATAGTGTTCAGGGTACAGGTCTTGAACATATTTTGTTAAATTTATCTTTAAATGTTTCATAACTTGGTGATATTTACATGACTCTTTCAATTTCAATGTCCAATTGTTTGTTGCTAGTGTTGTGTGTGTGTGTGTGTGTGTGTGTGTACTCCTTAAATATTGCCCTGCTAAACTCAACTATTATTTCTAGAAATTTTTTATAGATTCCTTAAGATTTTCAACGTTTAAAAATTTTTCCTTGCCTTATTATACTGGCAAGGGCATCCAGTGTGATACTGAATAAGAGTGGTGAGAGAGCACATCCCTGTCTTATTCCAGATCTAAGGGGGAAAACACTCAGAGTTTACCAATAAATAGGATGTGAGCTTTAGGTTAATGTGGACACTATTTACCAGGTTAAGAAAGTTGCCTTATATTCTTAATCTTCTAAGAACTTTTTAAATGTATGAGCTTTTTAAAAATATGTTTTTTGCATTTATTGAAATGATCATATGTTTTTTTCATTTTAAAAATGTGTTAATGAGGCTGATTATGTTGATTTACCTTTTAAGCCAAACTTTCATTCCTGGGATAAAACATACTTGATTATGTTATATTATCTCTTTATAAAATTTTACTGAAGATTTTATGCTTTTGTTCCAGAGGGATATCTGTCTCCAGTTTTTGTTTTTTGGAATGTGTTTGTCTACGTTTGGTGTCAGGGCGATGCTGACCTCTTTTCCCATGTTCTATTATCTGGAGGACTATGTAGAGATGTAATACTATTTCTACTTCAATATTTTGTGAAAGTCATTGTACTGATGTTCAGAATTTTCATTTAAGGTGTTTTGCAAAACAAATTTAATTACTTATGTTAGATAAAGACTATTCAGGTTATAGATCTCTTCTGGAGTGAGCTTTGATGGTCTGTGACTTTCAAAGAATGTGTGCATTTCACCTAAGATGTTAAATTAATTGTTTAAAGTTGTTCATAATATTTCCTTTTCAATATTAAACGCATATGGAGCTATAATGATGTCCCATTTTCGTTCCAAATAAGAATAATATGTCTGTGTTCTCTTTTGTCTAATCTATATGGATACAATTATATCAATTTTATTGATATTTTCAAAAGATTTTGGCTTACTTGTCTATTGTCTTCTATTTCACAGATTTCTACTTTTACCTGTATTAATTACTTCTTTTTGTCTACTTTGGATTTAACATTTTTCTGTTTACAATATTCTTTCCAGTCATGTTTTGTGTTGGAGTAAAAATGGAGTCTAGAAAGTTTGTGTCTAAGGTAAGGCTCTGCTATAAGGTATGTCACCTTGGGAAGAAAATGGTTTCTCTTTAAAGAATTTTAACCATCAAGTTAAATCAAGTTCCATACCTTTAGGTCTCTCCATCCTCTGTTTCCAGCCACTCCAGGCCAATAAGCCACTTTACTCCCTAAAAACGGACATAAATTTAAGCTTAATGGCTGACAACCATTAGTTATCTAGCATCATATTCCTACAGAAGTACTCCTTAAAGAGAAACCTGCACTTGCTCCATTTTCTCAAACATTTACTAAGAGATTATCTACTAAATGTCTTCAATTAGTTTAGTTTTCTAGATACTAAGTAAAAAAATGGTAAATAACTTCAATTCTCTGTTCCCTGAAAGAAATTAAGAAAATGAAATATAAAACAACAACAAAATAAATTGTTTTAAATATCGTCCATCATCGGATGAATGGATAAAGAAGATGTGGCACATATATACAATGGAATATTACTCAGCCATAGAAAGAAATGAAATGGAGGTATTTGTAATGAGGTGGATGGAGTTAGAGTCTGTCATACAGAGTGAAGTAAGTCAGAAAGAGGAAAACAAATACAGTATGCTAACACATATATACGGAATCTAAGGGAAAAAAAAAAAAAAAATAGGTCATGAAGAACCTAGTGGCAAGACGGGAATAAAGACACAGACCTACTAAAGAATGGACTTGAGGATATGGGGAGGGGGAGGGGTGAGATATGACAGGGTGAGAGAGTGTCATGGACATATATACACTACCCAATGTAAAATAGCTAGCTAGTGGGAAGCAGCCGCATAGCACAGGGAGATCAGCTCGGTGCTTTGTGACCACCTAGAGGGGTGG
Organism: Eschrichtius robustus; assembly: GCF_028021215.1. NCBI lineage: Eukaryota > Metazoa > Chordata > Mammalia > Artiodactyla > Eschrichtiidae > Eschrichtius > Eschrichtius robustus. The sequence goes on from NC_090829.1 coordinate 47,009,625, forward strand.
GATAGGGAGGGTGGGAGGGAGGGAGATGCAAGAGGGAAGAGATATGGGAACATATGTATATGTATAACTGATTCACTTTGTTATAAAGCAGAAACTGACACACCATTGTAAAGCAATTATACTCCAATAAAGATGTTTAAAAAAATAAATAAATAAAATAAATAAATAAATAAATAAATAAATATCGTGTTGTAGATTATACCAACATTACATATATATATCCTCTAATTAAAGTTTACACATAATCCTTAATATTTAAAATGATATCTAAGTCTAGTTGTAGCAGATATACGTATGCATAAATATTGAAAAATAGAAATGTAATTTAATCCTAGTAAGTTTACGTGAGCTTTGAAACGTGTGAAGGTAAAAATTGTTCCTTTCGCCAATAAAATATATTTATTAACTGAGTATGATTGATGTGTTAAAATCACTTCTGTGAAATAATGGTGTATGCAGTTTGTCTTTTTAGCTCTCTGTGTCACACTTTAAATTTCTCTCATGATTATTCTATGTCATTGTTATAAGACTATGGAGGTTATTTTCCTTTGGAAGCATTCTGCTTAAACTCATGACTCCTTTAACATCTTCTCACTACTTAGTTGCCATGCAAATTAACATGATAAGTATAATTAAAGCTTGTATTCAATTGTCATTATGTAAACAAACTAACAATCATGGGGTTAAATTGATACTTTAATTTTACATCCACTTTTGCTGGTACTAGGCAGACATAGACTACTTTAACCTATCCTTTGCTTTTCATTACAATTAGTGTCGCCCTGCTCTCCCATCACCAGCAAGAAAATAAGTTGTGCCTGTAGTACTATAGCTATATATCATTTGTGTAGCAACAAATGATATGGCTTTTTCAACCACTTCTGTTGTTGTTAGGTAGATAGCTTTTGACTCTGGAAATATCATGTGTGTTTTGTGATCCTCCACATTTAAAGACCTCTGAAATAATGGACATAGTTTTCTTTAACTAGATTGAAGAACATTCTTTTTCATATTTTTGGGTGTCAACAGGACATCGGAGTATGGTAGGAGATAACTAAACAGAAGAAGCAACAGTGCCAGGAGCTGGGTGAAATATTTGCTTCATGTTATTTGATTTATGCTTAAATCAGGCAAACACTGTTACCCTTCTACAGTCAAGGTAACTAAGGCATAAATATTAAATTAATATTCTTGAACTGCATATTTAATAAGTAAACTGGAATTCATTCAAAGTATCCCTGGCTTCATAATTGATGCTGATTTCACTACAAGTTCGGCTCCTAGGCCAAAACTTAAGGTAGATGGGATAAAGAAAACTGAGTCTTTGAAACATTCTAGGCACTCAACAGAAGTTTTCAGATTATAGAACAAAGGAAACTATACGTCAGGAAAACTCATTATCCATCCTCCCTCCCCCCCACCAAATGCAAAGAGAAGCTTAGAGGTTTCACAATAAAAAATAACTCAATTTGCAAAGTAATTATTATATATTACATATTTTTCTAATGTAACAGATTAACTCAATAATCAAAATACTGTTATGAGGTAAATGGTTTTATTATCATCCTCATTTTATTGATAGTAAAACTGAAGCACAGAGAGAAACTCAGTTGCCCAGAGTCACTCAGATATAAGTGAGTGATGAAATTTGAACAGGAAGTTTGGTTTTAGAGTTCAGTTCTTTTAACCACCATATTATGTAGCCTCTTTTATAGATACATATAATAGACTTAAAAATATATTGCTTGTAAGAAAACAAATACATAAAGCAGTTTGGGACACTTAGAAATAGGGAGTAACAATGTACCCCCATGTTCACTGCAGCATAATTTACAATAGCCAAGATACGAAAACTATTTAGGTGTCCACCAATGGATGAATGGATATATATATATATATATATATATACATACATTATATGTAATTCAGCCATTAAAAAAAGAGTGAAATCCTGCTATTTGCAACACCATGAATGGACCTTGACAGCATTATGTTAAATGAAATAAGTCAGTCAGAGAAAGGAAAGACAAATACTGTATGATCTTTCTTATATGTGGAATCTGAAAAAAAAAAAGCCCATAGATATAGAGAATAGATTGGTGGTTACCAGAGCTGGGGATGAGGATGAGGGGGTGGGACAAATGGGTGAAGGGGGCATGAGACCCACAAAAAAAAAGAAAAAGGAAAAAGAATAAATGCACAAGCTAAAGGGTACACAAGGCTCTCAGCCATTGAGTCTTATATCATTTTCAGTTAATAAATAGTTTTAGAATATTCAGTTTTATAAAATAGGTATACTGAACTCATGAGTGGCCCTTAAATTTGAATAGCTGCTGCAATTCACCCTACTGCTGTGGTCAGCATTACTGCCATGACTCCATATCCTCCAAATTCAGTGGTAGGATGGAGCACTCCCACTTTTGCACCAGCTTGGCTGGAGTGGGAGAATGAGTATTATGAAAAAAATGTTTTAATTAAAAAAAAAAAAAAAAAAAAGAATGAGGAGCTGGGCAAATTCAAGCCACATACCAAGTTGCACTGATAATCATGATCATCGCCACCAGCACAGACACCATCATCAGCTTCATTACCTAAGATTTATTAGCACTGTTTGACACATTTTACATATGTCCCCTCATTTAATCTTATCAACAAACCTACTTATTTCATGGCACTGATCATACACAACATTGTATTATGATTTTAAAATAAAAGCACGACATTTTTCTATTAAAATATGGTACCCTCTGCTTGAAGGTAACATCCAGCTTCTAATTCCTCTTTATATCTCCTTACAATAAGTGGAGCATAGTAACATATTAGTTACTTAAGAGTTATATATTAAATAAATGAGTAAATGGGTGAAGGGTCCTTGAAACATAGTATGAAATGAATCATTGCATCCAAAGCCAATGAAAAATTTCAATTTCAGAGATACCTAATTAAGGAAAAAATGAATATCACAAAAGTGAGTATCACAGTTGAATTATTATGAGTACAAACGAACAGCTCTCTGCATAGTATTTGGAAAGAAGCAATGGATATAAAAATTAGAAGACAGTATATAAAGACCTAAAGCTCAATATAATTTTCTTCACATATACCACTTAGGTCAGATATTCATATTCTTATTCAAACAATACTTATGTTAAACATGCATCTTATTTTCATTACCAGTAAAACCAAGTTTTATGATTGTTTTTATAAATTCAATTTTATTAGATCAGAAAAATCAGGAGAAAAGTTTTCAAATTCTGAATGCTGTTACTTTTTAATTATTTAATTAAAATCTATTAAATATGTCTGTTACATTAGGATTGAATTGGAATTATAGAAATTCAAATAGTTAATATGACAGCATACGTTGCCATAGGGAAATGGAAAAATAAAAAGTGTTTATATCTCTACACCAGGGGAATGTTTAAAAACTATCAAAACTGATCAGGGGTAGAGGGATAAAAACAACAATATTAACAAGACACTATTTTTTCCAGTATGAAATAATGCATTTTTAACTAAGAATGGTATGTACATTTTCATAAAAATATATTTCAAAGTTAAATGTGAAAATTCATTGCAATATTAGAAAGGTTTACCATTGGCATTATACATTCCTTGATATTTAATTATCATAAGTGCAAAGATTGGTTAGAAAAATATTCAGCTATAAAAAATTGATTCTGTATTATATATAAATAATGGGTAAAGAATATGATAATCTCCTTGATTAAAATAAATATTGCTAAGCATGTTTAATATTAATATGTATAAATAATATGCACACTCAGAAGAGATGACATGAGAGATCAATGTTAAATTTCTAAAGATTATAGTTACTAAAAGCTGAATTTTTTACATCAGAAGGAATTGTTTAGACCTTCCATATAAACTTATATATGAAGTAAAATTCTATGCAATTTTTAAAAACAAAATATAACAACTATTCTTTTTTTTTTCCCTGAGTGTAGCAGTTTCGTTTTCACTTTTTCTTAAGCAGGACTTTATTTCACGTTGAGGTAGTCCATTTTAAAAACAATGTGGGGCTAATATTACAGGAAAAAGCCTTTTGTCTAGATATCTGAATGAATCAATCTGCAAAGATGCAGCTTGACATCTGAAACTAAATTAGCATTTAAAATGGAGCATTTATATCCCATAAATATATTCCAGAATTTAGACAAAAATGAATGCAGGGAAAGGCCATTGACATATTAAAAATAATACTGAATGCATACATGGAAAAGTACTATATGTTTAATGAGGGGTATTTTGGAACACGCAGAATATACATGTCACAAAACCAAATAGCTTTTAAACATACTCATAAGCATCGTATCCTGTTATTATAGGTATTTTTTTTTACCAAGCAAAGATGATTAAGGGACCACTCAAATATATTTAAATTTATGCAAGTACTTAAATGTAGATGGAGGCATATATAGATATAAAATGCATATATATATATATATAAATGCATGTGTACAGATGTGAATACGCATATAAATTTATATGTGTTTATCTGGATATATAGAATGGCAATATAAAAACTACCCAGAAGCTAAGTGTAAGTATGCTAAACATGTAATGGGTCCTTTAAACATAATCAGGCACTGTTAACTAAAGTGCCCAAAGATATAACATCTCCCAGCCCCCCAGTATAGGTTTTGGGCCTATTTGATGGATACCTTTAATCTGTCCTTTATTTGAAGAAATTTCATCAAAATCTTGCTCCATTTTCAGAGAAAGTATATAGCATGAATGAGATCTGAGTAAAATAAAAGCCTAATAAATAAAAATAACAAAAGTGTTTAATAGTATTTTCAATCTTAATCAAAGCCAGTAGTATTTGAATATTGTCTTTATTTTTTATCCACTCTAAAGAGCAAAGGAGTGGCAAATAGAAAAGATAATTGGGCTTCCATTACATTTATTCTAAATGAAGAGCTTATGTATCATCTGATGTCTCATAAATTCCAACTGATAGAAGCTTAGGTACTTTCTCAAGGTTGCAGTATAAATGTCTGTACAAAAGTAACTGAATGTAAGCGAGCAAACTAACTATTCATCACTTTTTTTGCATTGTGAATATTGGTTAAAAAACTAGTTCCTTATCAAATAACTGGGAAGTAAGATAGGTGGGAGAGAAATTCAGGTTGTTTGACTCCAAAGCTTTGGCCATTTTCTTTGCACATTTTCTTTATATTATAAAATCATTATGTTGTTCACCTAAGCCTGGAAGAAAGTACACCAGTGCCTGAGGTAATTAAGGTTAATTTGGTAATGATTATGTAAGTACTTTTTATTTGTTTTGGTTTTTGCTGGTAATTCAATTAAATGTGATAGCAATACAAATTTAGTTTTCTTTTTTACCTTATTTTTATAATATATGAAAACTACAGAGATTAACTCATTTTCAAAGTGAACACTGAAACACTAAAGTGGTATTTTTAAATAACCAGCCATCTCCTCATTTTCTCACCTTTGTATTACCACACTTCCAACTCCAAGCTAATCAAATAAAGATACTGGTTTGTTATGTATGTATTAGTCTATAAAGCCATACCAAAAATGAAAAGCAGAATTATGTGATTTATTTTAACTATGAAAAGTTTATATCCAGGTGGTAAAAAACTTGAATACACACACACACACACACATTACACATTTTGGGTTGTAAGGATTATATAACTTTTAAAAGGTATCTTTAGGGCTTCCCTGGTGGCGCAGTGGTTGAGAATCTGCCTGCTAATGCAGGGGACACGGGTTCGAGCCCTGGTCTGGGAAGATCCCACATGCCGCGGAGCAACTAGGCCCGTGAGCCACAACCACTGAGCCTGCGCGTCTGGAGCCTGTGCTCTGCAACAAGAAAGGCCACGATAATGAGAGGCCCGCGCACCGCTATGAAAAGTGGCCCCCGCTTGCCGCAACTAGAGAAAGCCCTAACACAGAAACGAAGACCCAACACAGCCAAAAATAAAAATAAATAAATTAATTTAAAAAAAAAAGGTATCTTTAGTATTGTAATAATCTAATTTAATTATTTAAGAAGAACTTTATGTATTCTTTCTCATTTTACACAAAATCCTGTAAGACATAAAGAGGTGAAGTGACTTGCCCAAGACTAAAATAAATGGCAGAACTGGAACAAGAGTCCAAGCCTTCAGTCTTATTGCAAGTGCTTTCATTCATTCCCTGTCTGTCTCTCTCTCATTCTTTCTTTGAAAAAAAAAAAAAATCAATTATTTCAGTGGAAGAAATCTTACTACTCCCTGAATAGTCGTGAAAAAATATATCATGTCTGCATAATTTTTCAAGTATTTATTTGTTTTTTCTAAATCCCTACCACAACATTTTTGGACAGTAACATGCTTATCAGTGTTGTAGTGTTACATATATGACAACATGCTCTAATATTAATTGAGAAATGTCTATCATTAGCATGCTGTTCTACAAATTGTGAAGTTCAATATTAATCAAGAAAACATTATAATGCTAGCACCAAGATTATTATTAAAGCAAAATATTTGTTATAAATAATACTGAGTTTTGGAATCTATTACATAAACATGTTATTTGAGTTCCTGGAGTGTTTCTTATGAAAAGATCAGTGTGGAGAAAACCATACAGTACTATATATTTGAAAGATATAACTGTTAACCTATTAGATTGGGATGAGGTCCTCAAGAAGCATGAATGAACACAAGATGATTGTCAAAATGACTTCTAAGAAAGGTAGAGTCCTCTTAATATGAAGGGCTCTGAGAGATGTCCTCTGTGGGTAATTTGCTCAGACCAAGGGAAGGGACACAGAGGACCACTAACAGTGGTATGGTTGCTCCATTATCCATGATTAAGAAATATTTTTAAAATATGTTTTTGAAGAGGCTACACATTAAGCCTGGAGGGATGTGCCCTTGCTCCAGAACCTAGAGGTCTGCACTGAGATACCCTATCACGACTTGTCAGGAACTTCACAAGGCATATTTATATTCCATAAGTACCTCTTGGACCACAGCCTGGACCTGCTGCAGAGCCTTCTCAAAAATGACAACCTCCTGAGTCACATGGCAAATATATCAGAAGAGTATTCCCAAAGAGTACTGTATACAATCTTTCCAAAACTTAAAAGAAGCTGATCAAACACTGTGCCTCTTTTAATTGTTGGAGGTTCAAAATGAAATATATTGCCACCCCCTTTTTTAGAGGAGTTATCCCAGCATGCTCACATTCTATATTTTTCACTGATCATGAAAGACAGTAGGAAAGTTTATCTTCCAACCACTGGTATGCAGGTGTCTTACCATGTATCAGAAATATCTGTCAAGTCTTAGTAACACAATGTCACCAAGACATCAGTAGATGTTCTGTCGAATGTCAACATGAGAAATATTTATTTGAACTATACAGGGACAGAGAGCAAGAGAGTTAACTCTGTCCCAGGACAAAACTAAAAACTACAGTCTGATGTTCTTTCTTGATGGGACTGAAAAGAAGGAACTCATCAGATAAACAGCTGACTACAAAGTGCCAGAGGCTGTAATAATATGTCATAGAAAAGATACCACATCAAGTGAGGCAGTAATAATAGGTTATAGAAAGATACCACACCAAGTGAGGCAGAGCAAATTGGAACCACAACTTCTCTTTAAGTTTAATTATCTTCCACCATAATTCATCAGGGTTTTGCATAGGTAATTCTGATAAAATAAAAGCAAATATGATGGGCACAGTCAGTGTTGCATTCTTTAAGTCTGTATATTATGAATGGTTCTAATTTCTGTCATTGCACCTGTGATACAATGTTGTTTCAGTTTCATTAATCTGTCAAAGGAGGGAAGCTTTAAAGACTTCCATTTGCCTTTTCCCCGATAATAGTTCTTACTGCATAGGTTAGAGGACCCAATGTTAGTGTTCTGCTAACTATATCTTCTCTAATTATACACTCAGGAATAGGTGAAACAGCCAATGATTGGATCTGTAAACTAATAGACTTGCTGTGGTATGGCCTTGGACCAGGACCAAGTCTTTATCCTAATCACAGGTCTTCTGTATAATTCCATTGTAAGAAGGCAACTATGACAGCATTTTGAGTCTCTTGATATTAGTTTTCTCCCTAGACTCTATATCCAAGAGCCCTTGAAAGATGTTTTTACTCAGGATATAGTTACTTCATAAATGACCGTGGATCTCTTTGGGAAATAGCTAGCTACTCCTTACATTTGCTGTAACATTACAAGTTCCTTCCTCAAGAGAACATTTCTCTTCCTTTGAAATTCTTTCAGTTTTAATTTTCTCTTTCTTATAAACCCCTTTAACATACAGAGTAGATTAGCCATCATTTAAAGCATATACTTTGCTACTCAGAGTACGGGGCCAGGGACCAACTGCTTTGTCATCATCTAGAAGACTTACTGAAACTTACTGAATCAGAAATCTGCATTTTATCAATATCCTTAGGCATCCTCTAAGAATATTAAAGTTTGTGACACACCAATTTCACCCAAATATATTGGTCATTTGTATTAACTAATATTTTAAGTTCCATCATTTTATCTCTAAATCAAGATATGAAGTTAGTTGAGGATAAGAACTTAGAAAACTTTTTTGTGCCCTGAAAAAAAGTCTAAAGATAACAAGTTACTGAATTAAGAACTGAGTCTATAATTTTCAGCTGCATGCCAGTAATGTATAGAACCCATCATACTGGAGGTTTAGTTCATAAATTATGGATTCATGCACTCGTTGACTCCCTTTTTGAGGGTTTTTTTAAACACTTCACAGAAATGAGCATTTTCTGATGTGTGCACTCTTATGGGTTCTACACTGCACCAAGTTTACTCACAAGATGTTCTATTAATACAAGATATCATATGATTGTAAATAGAGAAATGTAATTATTGTTCTATAGCTAAGAGTACTGAAGTAAAAGATTCTTTGTTCAGAAAGTAATGACTGAAGTACATTTTGAAACACAAAAACCAACTACCAATTATATAAGTCAACAGCCTTTATCTACTTAATGATATGGTAAATTAGATGGACATCCTTGCATCCCTTGAGTTCAATTAAATCAGATGGTTTGTTTTGTGTTTTTAAATTGTAATGTAATTTTTGTTTAACAACACTCAAGCACATTTTCCAAATAAACCATTGAGCGTTTTCTCGAGACTCTATGTGTTGTAAACCGAAGATTCTTTATTCATTATTATCCTCAAAATGGTCTAATTGGAGAATAAACTGTGTATTATGTTCCAAAAATAAAATTATAGACTATAGTGATGCTCTGTATTAAACACTGTTAAGCTATATTACATCTATGCACTCAAATGGAAATGCAAACATATCTGTATTTAGGTATACATACATAGGGATACATGTGATAAAGAGATAGATACAGCTATCTACACATAAAGACATAAATATAAAGGTATACATAATAGATATATTTAATGTCTCTCTATTACAAAAGTTTTAATGATTACAAAGATAATCATTATTGAAGTTACAAGTCAATTCTCTTTTGACTCAGAGAGACACTGAGGCTCATAAGGGTGAAGTACCTCTTAGGAAAACATTTAGCCAGTAGCACAGCTAAATCTAAATCAGACATCCTGACTCCTAGCACAGTAATCCTTTCTGCGGTTCCCTTTTTATTCAGGAACTTTCTATTATGGCTTTTCACATTGCCTAATTAACATATATCTTAAAAGTCTGAAAAAGAAAGTAGGCAATACCAATAAAACATGTACACATTTTAACATCAAATAATCCAATACTTTGTGCAGTGTTCTTGGCTTTTAACAGCCCAGTGAGATTCATTCTGCCACTTTATTCTTCAAAGTAATGTGTCCTAATTGCATGTGAAATGTTACACTGCATTAGTATGAAGGTATAATCAATGAATGGCCAGTTCATTCAGTATTTTGAAGACTTTGCAGAATGGAAGGTCATGCCTGATGAGAATACAATACCAAGAGTGTCACCAAGTGCTTATAGCAATTCCACAGTAATTAGAGTATTACTTTTACTTAGATGCAGTGTTTAACTTGGTTACTACCTAAAGTAAAATTTAATATCAAGCTTTTCTTGCTTTAAATATTTTATCAGCAACCCAATTCCTAATTGAAATGTAAGACCAGTACCTAACTATAAATGTCCTTGAAGTGTAGTCTATTTTATAAGTCTATTAGAGCAGTGAGTATACACCTTTCAGCAAGTGATATTGTAAAACACAGCTAAAGAGGCATATAGTCAAACTTCTGAGAATTTTTTCCAACAAATACTTATCGTATATCTGAGCAGAGTGCTGAATACAGTGTGGTAGGAGAAGCAAATGAATACTGTGACCAACAGGTTTAAAAAATACTAATAATAATAACATAAATGATACCATTTAATTGCATGAACAAGCTTTTTCCCTGCACGTTATAATCTCAATTTTATAAATGTGCAAACTGAGATAAAGTTAAATTACCTGCTTAGTATCATTCAACTATATGAATGTACACGATTTTAACTCGTTTATTTGCCAGAAAAGTACTCTGCATTTATGTCAAATTTGAGAACAACTGGTTCCTGCTCTCAAAGCTTTCATTACTTAATGACAGATGGAACACACAATTAACAACACAACTAGGTACATTTAGGAGAATATATACAGGTTTAAACACAATGATTAGCGGGCTCTATAGAGTTAGCATTTAAATTTGACTTTAGCAAATGTAGCATGAGTCCCAGATAGGGTAATATTTGACCCTGGATTTGCATGGACAAACAAAAAAAGTTAGGTTACTTCAGTGATATTGAAGGCTGTGAGTAAAGACAAGTCAAGAAAGACCCTGGCATGCCCGGGTGTTAACAAGCAGTTTGGTACCTACAAAATACAAAATACGTAAAGAATAGCAGAAGAAGAGGGTTCAGTAGCAAGAGATAAGATTATACGAACTTATAAGAAGAAATCTTATGAAGTACTCAACTTGCCATGCACAAAATACAAAATACATAAAGAATAGCAGAAGAAGAGGGTTCAGTAGCAAGAGATAAGATTATATGAACTTATAAGAAGAAATCTTATGAAGTACTCAACTTGCCATGCTAAGACATTTTAAAGTTTTTCTACTGGCAATAAGAAGAAACATAAAAATTGAACAGTGAGGGAATGGTCTAAGGTGAAATGGCATGCGGAGTGACTGAAATCAAGGGTGTCATTTGGGAGGATATTGTAAGGATTTAACTGCAGTTAGATACACTTCTCCACATATCTAATGAGTAAGTGTGTATCCAGAATCATTCTATAAACTGGATGGTTAATATTACTTATGGTAATGACATCCATTTTGATATCACTCTATAGCCTAAATTTATCTCATATACTACCATATTCAATCCTAGGGGTGGGAGACGTGAAAAAGGCAATGCAGGTATTCTATCAGCATTCTAAGATGCAGAATTTGTATTAGAAAAATAAAGATACCTGCTCAGACTCATACAAGCAATAACTGAAGAAAACAAAAGGAGACCTTGAGCCTCCTAACCCTATTCGTCATGTCTTAGAGCAAGCTCTAAGTAACAAAGGCAAAAGATATCAAATTTTAATCTGCATAAATTAACACCATACTAATAGTTAATGGAATAATTATTTATTGCTAGCACAAATGAATCACTGATGAGAAGAGCTACCCATCCTTAATCAAATCTAAAACCTTGCCGAGAACACAGAAAGCAACATAATAATTACTAAAACCAGTAATTCCTCTTTAGCTACTACTTAATTTTAAAAATCGCAGTAGTTTACATCTGTAATTTATACCCCTTCATCCACAATGCAACAGAACACACTGAGGTAAAATGTCTTGTTTTAAATGTTATAAACTACTTGAAATCTTGTCAAAAGTATGAGTCCAGTTCTTATAATCTCTTTGGATGCAGTCTTGGTAGCAAGATTTTTGGAAATAGACTTCAAAAACTCTGAAATCAAAGTTTTACTGAGTAAAGATGGCTTATGAAAGAACAAGAAGAGGATGAAGGATTTATAGCACAGCTTCCCCACATAATCTCACAAAATAAAATCAAGGAGACTTTTCTGTCAAAGGGAACAGATACGGTTCAATCATGATAAAGCTTTCAAATGTATCTCTAGACACACCTAGATCAAAATGACAAATGGCTGATCATTCACCACTGTAGAGTTTCCAAATTTTTTATGCATGGATATATAGAAAAATGACAACTCTCAGCAACTTGGAAAAAGAAAAACTGGCAACCAAATTGACAGAATATGAGGGGGAATCTCTAATTAATGATAAGCTATGGCATCCAAATCTGAAAAGCCTAACTGAAATTGAACTTACAGCGCATACCACAATTGCTTCATGAGAAGACACTAAGGAAAAAGTTAAAGTTGTTTCATTCTTATATCTATTACCCACCATCTGCTGACCCAGAAACTTGGGGCACAGAATGCTCAGAGAAGATGGCAGACATTTACTTCCTCACATAGGGAATTGACTTGTAAGTTAAGATGACCCCTCCCTTCAACCTCTGAAATTCCATATTCTCCACATTCACGGTGTATTTTAAAAGTAGGGTAGGTAGTTGTAAATATCACAAGTCCCACGCTGAAATTAGGAACTGACTGGTGGTAGCATTGTATATTTAGAGATGTCCAGTCATGAAGTGGAAGAGAATTATGACTTTGTGTACCCACAAAAGCTTTAAGAACTTGAAAGCCAGGCAAACAGAATAAAAGGAAGACACCAGTAGAAAAGAATTTTTAAAAAGTGCTAAAATCAAGGAACTGTGCTAGAAGTTTGGCATTTCTTGAGTTCATTTCTAGCTGGAGAATTGAGAAACAAAGTTAAAAAGCCCAGAGGAAACCATAATTCAAAAAGACTCATGTACCCCAACATTCACTGCAGCACTATTTACAATAACCAGGACATGGAGACAACCTAAATGTCCATCAACAGAGGAATGGATAAAGAAGATGTGGTACATGTATACAACGGAATATGACTCAGCCATAAAAAGGAACGAAACTGGGTCCTTTGTATAGACGTGGATGGACCTAGAGACTATCATATACAGAGTGAAGTAGGTCTGAAAGAGAGAAATAAATATCGTATATTAAGCATATATGTGGAATCTGAAAAATTTGGTATAGACAATCTTATTTACAAAGCAGAAATAGAGACACAGATGTAAAGAACAAACATATGGATGCTAGGGGAAAAGGGAGGGGGTGGGATGAACTGGGAGATTGGGATTGACATATATACACTATTGATACTATGTATAAAATAGATAACTAATGAGAACCTACTGTATAGCACAGGGAACTCTACTCAATGGTCTGTGGTGACCTAACTGGGAAGGAAATCCAAAAAAGAGGGGATATATGTAAACATTATAGCTGATTCACTTTGCTGTACAGTGGAAACTAACACAACATTGCAAAGCAACTATACTCCAATAAAAATTTTAAAAAAAGAAAAAAACCTTGTTAGGAGGCTGAAAGGTAAACAGGTACTCCCTACTCCCTATTATTGGATAATCTTGTAGTCTTTTTTCTTTAATAGATAACAAGAATGTGGCTTCAATGCATAACATCTAAAATCACCAGGAGAAAGCTGGCTAATATTAAAAAGCAAGAAAATATTAAATACTCAATAGAAGAAATAAGGAAAAATGTCATGGAAATGAAAAATCTATTCAAATCTATACTAAAAAGAGTAAAGAGCAGAATTAATCCAATCAACACAAAAAACAAAGAACAAAACAAAAGAAACAACAAAAAAATGCAATAAACCACTAAAACAACTAATCAGTTGTTGAGCAAGTTTGAAGAAAAGCTCTTAGAATGGAAAAGAAAGGACAAAGAAATGAACATTATGAGAGACAGAATATTATCATTATAGATAATTGGGAACAAAAATCTAACATGTGAATATTGAAAATAACAAATCATATTACACAGAAACTAAACTACTTGTGTACAGGAGAGACATACATAGTCAGGCAAAAACAATAACAACAGCAACTGTGCAGGCAAATCTTAAAATTAATAAATATATTGTCTACTAAAAAGCAGCAACCAACTATATAAAATGCCCAACGTTTTAAACAAAAGTATTACCCTTAAACAACATCTCCCTTGCAACTAGTAAGCAGATAAATGTCTCTGAGATGTAATGCACAGCATAGTGATTATAGTCAACGATATGGTATTATAAACTTCAAAGTTTCTGAGAGGCTAGAATTTAATTGTTCTCATCACCAAAAAAGTTATAATTATGTGACATGTTTGAGGTGTTAGCTAACACTATGGTGATAATTGTATTGCAATATATAAATGTATCAAACCAAGATATTGCACACCATAAGCTTACACAATGTAATATGTCCATTATATCTGAATAAGAAAATAATAAAAAAATAAAATTACTAGACATGCAAAGAAATAGAAAACTCTGCCCCACCTTCAGCAGGAAAAACCAATAAATAAAAACTTAATTTCAAGAAGACTCAGATTTTGAATTTAGCAGTAAAAGACTTCAAGGAAGCTAATATAAATATGTTACAATAACACAAGAATGAGGCAAAAATAAATAAATAAATGGTAAACTTATTGGAAAAGGAGTTTTAAACTAAAACAACTACAAAATTCTACTAGAATTAACTAGATTTAGTAAATTTGTAGAATATGAAATCAATTTACAAAAATTAATTTATTTATATATACTTGAAGTGAGTATTCCAAAATAAATTATAATTAATGGTTTTTAACCATAGTATCATTAAAAGAAAATAAGAATAATTTTAGCAAAGATGTGCAAGTCCTATACACTAAAATCTACAAAATATTACTAAAAATAATTAAGGAAGGCCTAAGCAAATGGCAAACTACATTCTTTTCATGATTTGTAAGACTCGGTTTTGTTAAAGTGATAATTCTCCCCAAAGTGATTTACAGATATAACATTATCCCAAACAAAATCTCAGCAGCCCTTTTAAAGAACCTGACTAGCTTATTCCCAATTTTTATAAATAAAAAAAATTGACATTACAAAAGGCAACATAAATTTTAAAATTAAAAAACAAAGTTAAGGAGTTGCAGTACATTGTTATACTGTAATCAGGACAGTATGGTATTGTCACAAGCATAGATATTAAATATATAAGTTATTGGGACAGAAAGGAGTGTTTGCATGGGCCCACGTGGTGACCCACACATATATGGATTCAATTTTATTTTATTAAAGTGACAAGATAATTCAATGGGAAAAGTATGGTCTTTCCAACAAAGGATACTGAAGTAACCGTATACTCATGTGGAAAAAAATAAATAACCTTCACTCCTACATCATGACACATATAAAAAGTAATTTCAAACGGATTATATAGATTTGTATATAAGAGCTAAAATCAGAAATATCTAAAAGAAAACTTGGGGAAAAAGCATGTGACCTTCGGTTAGCAAATATTTCTTTGATAGAACAGAAAATACACAAAACTTAAAGGAAAAAAATGATAAATTAACCTTTGTCAAAATTAACAATTTTTGGCCGTCTGAAGGCACTATTCAGAAAATGAAGAGAGGGACAGACAAGGGACAGGGATTTATTTCCTTGCCTCTGAGACGTCCGGGTTCTCGGCTCGGCAGCGTGGAACGGCGCTCTGCGAGCTGTCGTTCCGCAGGACGTACTACGGACGCTCAGCTTGCACGACGCGCATGTGCTCAGCGCGATGGGCAACGGCGGCGGCAGCGCGCTTCTCTTTCTTTCCTAGTGGAACTCTGGGATCCTGGCTTTCTCGCAAATGCAGCCCCTCACTCCCGCCCCTCCCGCATTTGGCTCCCAGCATGGGGGGCGGGGTTCGTCTGTGGACGCCTCATGGGGAAATGGTGACAGTTGGCACCCCGACAACGTGGAGCTTTGCTGACCGCCAGGACGCATGGCTGGCCTCACCGGTACACCTGGAGCCAGTCGGCCCAGTGGCCCCTGTTCCCACTCAGCAGCAGCAGTTTGGCCGGGCTCAGCTGCTCCGGCTGCTACTGCTTCTGGAAGCGCTCCAGTTCTTCATGACCTTTGGACGAGCGGGTTCAACTGCGCCAGCATGAGCATGATGGAGAGCTGTCTGAGAAGAAGGCGCAGCGGTGAGGTGCGTCCATTAGGCTGTGGCTTCCTCACCACTGGTTGGGGTCTGTGTTCTGGGACCGCTGGGCACCGCGAATCACGGCTGTCCCAGCACGGAAGAAGTGGCAATGGCTTCAGCTGTCCTGCTGCAACCCCGTCCACGCCCCCGCCCTCACGACCAAGCCTAGAGCGCCTCACCAATGGGTAACCCAGGCCAGATGAGGCAGGCACAGGGGAGCACCTACCACCTACCCACCCTTGTTCTGTGGCAGCCCCTTCAATTGACGTGACACAGATGCACCCCAAGGGGTAGATGCTGCCGGCCCCTGGGTGGTTAGGGGAGGGTTTGGGACCATGGGGGCCCCAGAAAGACCAGGGGTAGGGTGCCATTTCTCTCTGCTGCTTGGCACCCATCTACGTCCCAATCCAAGGTAAGCTTCCTCCTGCAGAAGGTCACTTTTGTAAGCTCTTCCCATGGTAACTACAGGGCTGGATCCTACCCCACCTCCCGAAGGGCCTGGGGGTCAGGGATAGCACCCATATACCCCCTTCCCCAGTGAGGCTGGCCTCGTGTTCAGCAGGTCCTGCCAGCTTGTCCCCATGCATCCTGGGAACCATCAACCCACTACTGATACTGTTGCACTAAGTTTTTCTTTGACCACAACCTGTTGGTTTGCTTCTTAAAATCTACAGCCATCACTTCTCATGTCTCATCCTGAGCATGGACAGTACCCTCAGGACATGGCGTGATCTTCCCATTGGGAGATGGTACAGGAAAGCATGGTCTGGCTGGGATCCTAAGGACCCACAGGCTCTTCCTAGTTAGACCTGAAAGCTCTTCTGGGAAGCTGCCCTGGGGGCGATGCAGCTGTCCCCTAGCCTGTGCTGCCTGGCCTTGCCCTGCCACTGTCAGCATCACTGTCCTTTCCTCTGAGGCCAGTGCTGCAGAAACAGGGCCTGACCTTACCCCATTCCTGGGAGTGGAGTAGCTTGCTGGGACCCCAGTTCAATCTGTCTCCAGCATTCCCCACATGCACTTTCCCCCACATGCTCAACTGTAAATATTACTCCTTTTCCAGAAACAAATTCCAAGGAAGCAAGACCCAAGTACTTACCAGGGATCCATCTTGGGTCAGAATGCAAGCCTCAACTCCTCCAGGGAGGCACACCATGGTCAGCCTGGCCAGGAACTTGACGAGGCCCAGAGACTCTGGCCCAGCTGGGAAGGAGCTGAGTAAGTACAAAGAGTTTGTGATTCAGCACCTAAAACATGCAGCTGCTTAGGCCACTGGCACCAGGAGGCAGAGGCAGGGCTCTGCACTTTCCTCTTGTAGCACTGTCCAGTCGTCACACTGTTCCACACTTCTCTGTGCAGCAGATATGTGTGGAGCCCTGCTTAGTATCAGGTCCAGGGACTCCTACCTCCTCCTCTCCAGCCCTTTCCTCAGCCCCACCCATCTGCCACCCAGCTCAGTGACCCCTCTGTAAACCTGGCAAGTCACTCAATCTCTCAAAGCCTCTAAGCCCCAGTTTCTTCATCTGTAAAATGGATAAATACAGGAAACTCACTGAGGTCAGCCCCTGGCTGTGATCACTGTGGTCTCAATCACCACTGCTTACTTCAGGAGCTACAGAATGTTGAGGAGATGCCACTGAAACACACACAGCACAGGGCTCAACACAAGACACGTAGTGTGAGATCTTTAGCTTGACTTGTTAAAACACATTGTCACCATAACCCCTAAGAAATGTACACACGCACAAAGAAAAAAAGAGAGAGAGAGAAGGAAATCAAAACAGAATACTACCAGAAAATCAACATGAAAGCAGTGATGGAGAAAATGAGGGGCAAAAAGGTATAAGACATACAGAAAACAAATAGCAAAATGGCAGAAGTACTTGCTTATCAGTAATTACTTTAAAAGTAGATGGATTCTAACTCCATCCACCTCATTACAAATACCTCCATTTCATTTCTTTTTATGGCTGAGTAATATTCCATTGTATATATGTGCCACATCTTCTTAGAGTCTGTCATACAGAGTGAAGTAAGTCAGAAAGAGAAAAACAAATACAGTATGCTAACACATATATACGGAATCTAAGGAAAAAAAAAAAAAAAAAAGGCCATGAAGAACCTAGTGGCAAGACGGGAATAAAGACACAGACCTACTAGAGAATGGACTTGAGGATATGGGGAGGGGGTGGGGTGAGATGTGACAGGGTAAGAGAGTGTCATGGACATATATACACTACCAAATGTAAAATAGATAACTAGTGTGAAGCAGCCGCATAGCACAGGGAGATCAGCTCGGTGCTTTGTGACCACCTAGAGGGGTGGGATGGGGAGGGTGGGAGGGAGGGAGATGCAAGAGGGAAGAGAAATGGGAACATATTGTATAACTGATTCACTTTGTTATAAAGCAGAAGCTAACACACCATTGTAAGGCAATTATACTTCAATAAAGATGTTTAAAAAAAAAAAAAAAAAGTAGATGGATTAATCTTGCCAGTCAAAAGCAGAGATTGACAGAATGGATAAAAGACATGATCCAACTACACACTGTCTATAAAAGACTCACTTTGGACTCACACAAGTTGAAGGTGAAAGGATGGAAGAAATAGCCCATGAAAAATAGTAATCTAAAGAGAGCTGGGGTGGCTATACTAATATCAGACAAAATACACTGTAAATAAAAAGTTATAGGAGGACCTTCAAGATGGCAGAGGAGTAAGATGTGGAGATCACCTTCCTCCACACAATACATCAAAAATGCATCTACATGTGGAACAATTCCTACAAAACACCTACTGAATGCTGGCAGAAGACCTCAGACCTCCCAAAAGGCAAGAAACTTCCCATGTACCTGGGTAGGGCATAAGAAAAAACAGGCAAAAGAATAGGGATGGGACCTGCACCTCTGGGAGGGAGCTGTGAAGGAGGAAAAGTTTCCACACACTAGGAAGCGCCTTCACTGGCGGAGAAGGGGGGGTGGGTGGGGGGGAAGCTTCGGAGCCACGGAGGAGAGCGCAGCCACAGGGGTGCAGAGGGCAAAGCGGAGAGATTCCCGCACAGAGGATCGGAGCCGACCAGCGCTCACCAGCCCAAAAGGCTTGTCTGCTCACCCACCGGGGCGGGCGGGGGCTGGGAGCTGAGGCTCGGGCTTCGGTCGGATCGCAGGGAGGGGACTGGGGTTGGCTGCGTGAACACAGCCTGAAGGGGCTAGTGTGCCACAGCTAGCAGGGAGAGAGTCCGGAAAAAGTCTGGACCTGCCTAAGAGGCAAGAGACCATTGTTTTCGGGTACGCGAGGAGAGAGGATTCAGAGAACCGCCTAAATGAGCTCCAGAGATGGGCACGAGCCACGGCTATCAGCGTGGACATCAGAGACGGGCATGAAACGCTAAGGCTGCTGCTGCAGCCACCAAGAAGCCTGTGTGCAAGCATAGGTCACAATCCACACCTTCCCTCCCCGGGATCCTGTGCAGCCCGCCAGTGCCAGGGTCCTGTGATCCAGGGACAACTTCCCCAGGAGAACACACAGCGTGCCTCAGGCTGTTGCAACATCACGCTGGCTTCTGCCACTGCTGGCTTCTGCCGCCGCAGGCTCGCCCTGCATTCCGTACCCCTCCCCCTGCTCCCCCTCCCCCACCCCGGCCTGAGTGAGCCAGAGCCCCCTAATCAGCCACTCCTTTAACTCCCTCCTGTCTGGGCGAAGAACAGACGCCCTCAGACGACCTACACACAGAGTCAGGTCCAAATCCAAAGCTGAACCCCAGGAGCTGCATGAACAAAGAAGAGACAGGGAAATTTCTCCTAGCAGCTCAGGAGCAGCAGATTAAATCTTCACAACGAACTTGATGGACCCTGCATCTGTGGAATACCTGAATAGACAATGAATCATCCTAAAACTGAGGCAGTGGACTAACAACCTTACCTTACACATAAAGCAATTAGAGAAAGAAGAACAAAAAACCCCAAAGTTAGCAGAAGGAAAGAAATCACAAAGATCAGAGCAGAAATAAATGAAAAAGAAATGAAGAAAACAATAGTAAAGATCAGTGAAACTAAAAGCTGGTTCTTTGAGAAGATAAACAAAATTGATAAACCATTACCCAGACTCATCAAGCATAAAAGGGAGAAGACTCAAATCAACAGAATCAGAAAGGAAAAAGGAGAAGTAACAACTGACACTGCAGAAATACAAAGCATCATGAGAGATTACTACAAGCAACTATATGCCAATAAAATAGACAGCCTGGAAGAAATGGACAAATTCTTAGAAAAGCAGAACCTTCCGCGAATGACCCAGGAAGAAATAGGAAATATAAACAGACCAATCACAAGCACTGAAATTGAAACTGTGATTAAATATCTTCCAACGAACAAAAGCCCAGGACCAGATGGCTTCACAGGTGAATTCTATCAAACATTTGGAGAAGAGCTAACACCTATCCTTCTCAAACTCTTACAAAATATAGCAGAGGGAGGAACACTCCCAAACTCATTCTACGAGACCACCATCACCCTGATACGAAAACCAGAAAAAGATGTTGCAAAAAAAGAAAACTACAGGCCAACATCACTGATGAACATAGATGCAAAAATCCTCAACAAAATACTAACAAACAGAATCCAGCAGCACATTAAAATGATCATACACCATGATCAAGTGGGGTTTATCCGAGGAATGCAAGGATTCTTCAATATATGCAAATCAATCAATGTGATACACCATATTAACAAATTGAAGGATAAAAACCATATGATCATCTCAGTAGGTGCAGAAAAAGCTTTCAACAAAATTCAATACCCATTTATGATAAAAACCCTCCAGAAAGTAGGCATAGAGGAAACTTACCTCAACATAATAAAGACCATACATGACAAACCCACAGCCAACATCATTCTCAATAGTGAAAAATTGAAACCATTTCCTCTAAGATTGGGAACAAGACAAGGCTGCCCACTCTCACCACTATTATTCAAAATAGTTTTGGAAGTTTTAGCCACAACAGTCAGAGAAGAAAAAGAAAAAAGGAATCCAAATGGAAAAGAAGAGGTAAAACTGTCACTGTTTGCAAATGACATGATACTATATATAGAGAATCCTAAAGATGCTACCAGAAAACTACTAGACCTAATCAATGAATTTGGTAAAGTAGCAGGATACAAAATTAATGCACAGAAATCTCTTGCATTCCTATACACTAATGATGAAATATCTGAAAGAGAAATTAAGGAAACACTCCCATTTACCACTGCAACCAAAAGAATAAAATACCCAGGAATAAACCTACCTAAGGAGACAAAAGACCTGTATGCATAAAACTATAAGACACTGATGAAAGAAATTAAAAATGATACAAACAGATGGAGTGATATACCATGTTCTTGGATTGGAAGAATCAACATTGTGATAATTACTATACTGCCCAAAGCAATCTACAGATTCAATACAATCCCTATCAAACTACTAATGGCATTTTTCACAGAACTAGGAAAAAAAATTTCACAATTTGCATGGAAGCACAAAAGCCCCCGAATAGCCAAAGCAATCTTGAGAAAGAAAAACGGAGCTGGAGGAATCAGGCTCCCAGACTTCAGACTATGCTACAAATCTACAGTAATCAAGACAGTATGGTACTGGCACAAAAACAGAACTATAGATCAATGGAGCAGGATAGAAAGCCCAGATATAAACCCATGCACATATGGCCAACTTATCTTTAATAAAGGAGGCAAGAGTATACAATGGAGCAAAGACAGCCTCTTCAATAAGTGGTGCTGGGAAAACTGGACAGTTACATGTAAAAGAATGAAATTAGAACACTCCCTAAACACCATACATAAAAATAAACTCAAAATAGATTAAAGACCTAAATGTAAGGCCAGACACTATAAAACTCTTAGAGGAAGACATAGGCAGAACACTCTATGACAGAAATCACAGCAAGATCCTTTTTGACCCACCTCCTAGAGAAATGGAAATAAAAACAAAAATAGATATATGGGAGCTAATGAAACTTAAATGCTTTTGCACAGCAAAGGAAACCATAAACAAGGCAAAAGGACAACCCTCAGAATGGGAGAAAATATTTGCAAATGAAGCAGCTGACAAAGGATTAATCTCCAAAATATACAAGCAGCTCATGTAGCTCAGTATCAAAAAAACAAAAAACCCAATCCAAAAATGGGCAGAAGACCTCAATAGACATTTTTCCGAAGAAGATATACCAATTGCCAACAAACACATGAAAGAATGCTCAACATCACTAATCATTAGAGAAATGCAAATCAAAACTACAATGAGATATCATCTCACACCAGTCAGAATGGCCACCATCCAAAAATCTACAAACAATAAATGCTGGAGAGGGTGTGGAGAAAAGGGAAGCCTATTGCACTGTTGGTGGGAATGTAAATTGATACAGCCACTATGGAGAACAGTATGGAGGTTCCTTAAAAAACTAAAAATAGAACTACCATACGACCCCGCAATCCCACTACTGGGCACATACCCTGAGAAAACCATAATTCAAAAAGAGTCATGTATCACAATGTTCATTGCAGCTCTATTTACAATAGCCAGGACATGGAAGCAACCTAAGTTTCCATTGACAGATGAATGGATAAAGAAGATTTTGCACCTATATAGAATGGAATGTTACTCAGCCATAAAAAGGAATGAAACAGTTATTTGTAGTGAGGTGGATGGACGTAGATCTGTCATACAGAGTGAAGTAAGTCAGAAAGAGAAAAACAAATACCGTATGCTAACACATATATATGGAATCTAAAAAAAAAAAAAAAAGTTCTGTAGAACCTAGGGGCAGGACAGTAATGAAGATGCAGTTGTAGAGAATGGGCTTGAGAACACAGGGAGGGGGAAGGGTAAACTGGGACAATGTGAGAGAGTGGCATTGGTATATATACACTACCAAATGTAAAATAGACAGCTAGTGGGAAGCAGCCTCATAACACAGGGAGATCAGCTGGGTGCTTTGTGACCACCTAGAGGGGTGGGAGGGAGACGCAAGAGGGAAGGGATATGGGGATATATGTATATGTACAGCTGACTCACTTTGTTATACAGCAGAAACTAACACACCATTGTAAGGCAATTATATGCCAATAAAGATGTTTAAAAAAAAAGAAAAGGAAAGTGATAAAAGGTAATGAAGAGCATTATATATTGATGAGTCCACTCATCAAGAAGATATAACAGTCGTAAACATATATGCACCAAACGATAGAACCTGAAAACATACGAAGCAAATATTTGTAGAATTGGAAGGAGAAATAGAGAACAGTTCTATAATGAGTTGGAGGCTTCAAAACTCCACTTTCAATAATGGATAGAACATCTAGACAAAAGTTCAATAAGCAAGTAGAAGACTTGAACAACACTGTAATCTAACTAGCTCAAAAGACAAAAGAACACTACCATTTATTTATTATTTATTTATTGGAGTATGGTTGATTTACAATATTGTGTTAGTTTCAGGTGTAAGGCAAAATGATTAGTTACACATATATTTTTTTCAGATTCTTTTCCATTATAGGTTATCACAAGATATTGAATATAGTTCCCTGTGCTATAGAGTAAGACCTTGTTTATCTATTTTTTATATAGTAGTTTGTATCTGCTAATCCCAAACTCCTTATTTACCTCCCCCTTCCCCTTTGGTAACCATAGGTTTGTTTTCTATGTCTGTGAGTCTATTTCTGTTTTGTAACTAAGTTCATTTGTATTATTTTTTCGATTCCACATATAAGTGTTATTTTATAATATTTGTCTTTGTCTGACTTACTTCATTCAGTGTGGTAATCTCTGGGTCCATCCTTGTTGCTGCAAGTGGTAATATTTCATTCTTTTTTTTATGTCTGAGTAATATTCCATTGTGTAGATATATATTTATACAGATATATATTTATCACATCTTCTTGATCCATTCATCTGTCAGTGGACACTTAGGTGGCTCCCATGTCTTGGCTATTGTAAATAGTGCTACTGTGAACATTGGGGTGCATGTATCTTTTCAAATAAGAGTTTTCATCTATTCTGGATTTATGCCCAAGGAGTAGGATTTCTGGATCACATGGTAACTCTATTTTTAGTTTTTTAAGGAACCTCCATACTGTTCTCCATAGTGGCTGCACCAATTTACATTCCCACCAACAGTGTAGGAGGGTTCCCTTTTCTCCACATCCTTTCCAGCATTTCTTATCTGTCGAATTTTGATGATAGCTGTTCTAACCAGTGTGAGGTGATGCCTCATTGTGGTTTTGATTTGCATTTCTCTGGAATTTTACTCCTAGGTATTTACCCAAGGAAATGAAAGCTATATCCACACGCACTAAGACTTACATGCAAATGTTCATAGCAGCTCTTTCATTCTCATTTCTTCTCTCTCTCTCTCTCTCTCTCTCTTCACACCCCACCAAGTCTGCCTCAGCCCAGCCACCAGAACTTTTTGGAGTTCCTCAGTCCATATCTCACCTAGTTAAATTATCTTAAGCATAAAATTCTGTAGTTATGCTAGGTGGTGTGTTATGGGA
The DNA here is from genome assembly GCF_028021215.1 of Eschrichtius robustus. Lineage (NCBI taxonomy): Eukaryota > Metazoa > Chordata > Mammalia > Artiodactyla > Eschrichtiidae > Eschrichtius > Eschrichtius robustus. Next base: position 47,034,319 of record NC_090829.1, read on the forward strand.
AGGGGGTTCCTGTCTGGGCAAGCTTGGTGAGGGAATTAACCATCTATAGGCAACCATCCTCATTTTAGCCTTGTATCTTTCCTAAATCTATCACGAGTTTTAATTTTAAAGAAACTTGATGCTTCTGACACCTGGTCTTGTGCGTGTGTGTGTTTTGCAGTGGGGGGAAAAGGGGAATCCTGCATTACAAATCTGCATTTTGCACTTTGTAAGTCAGTAAAAATTAATGTATTTTCTTTCCATCCTCCAAAATGTGTCTCTTGTCCTCTTTGTAGGTGTGAATTTATACACTATTAATTCTTTATTATTATCATAGTGAGTTTTCAGGAATGAACATAATGAATAAATTTAATCTTCCATTTTTACTTTGTAGTATTTCATTAATATTCTACTTTTTCTTCAAATATATAAGCATTTAAGGCCATACATTTACGTCTAAGTACTGCACTAGTTACATCCAAGTTTAAACATGTAGTGTTTTCTTATTTTTCTCTCATAAATACTTACTTTGTTATGATTTCTTTGATCCATGAGGTATTTAGAAGTATATAGATGCTACATTTCACAAACTATGGAGATTTGGGGGTACATTATAGTTACTGATTTCTAATTTTTAATTTGACAGATTACTGTGTTATCCAATCTTTGTTATTTATGACTTCCATTTTTTAACTGTTGTGTGTGCATTTGTAAAAAACAAAAAAACTGAGTATTGTCTAATTATTGAATGTAGAAATCTATGTATATCCACCTGGTCATGTGTTTCGCGAATTACCTATATCCTTAAATTGTATACTTCATTGAATATTTTCTGAAACAAATCTTTTAGATTTTCTACTATGACTGACTGTCTAATTCTTTTTGCAATGTTTCATATTTTGCTTTACATATGTAGAGAATGTATTGTGAAGTGAATTCAGGTACAAGATTTTTGCATGTTGTTTGTATTATTTATTTTACCAATATGTAAGGGCTTTATTTATTATTAATAATTATTTTGGTATAGAGACTATTTTGTCTTTTATGTCTTTTGCTTTTGTTTCTTTATTTTCACATTTCTTTACTAGAGCCTTTCCTGAACCTTCGTATTAAGCATTTTCTGTAGTTGTATTGCTCATAAATAAAATACCTGGATTTTTTTCTATCCAGTTTGAAGAACTGTAGAATATAACTATTGATTTTACATGTGTATACATATTTTGTATTTTAGTTTTAGTTTTTTGTTAATTTTATTTTTCTATTTATTTTTGTTTTCCCTTTTCCCTGACCTTTAATTAATTGATTGCTCACTCTTTTCACCCATCATTTTTCTATTTAACATCTATATATTCTATCTTTATTCACATATATATATATATATTTTGGCATATATATACACACACACACACACATAAGAGAATAAAAATAGACATTTGGTAAAACATCTAAGTCTCTGAGTGGTTACTGTAACTTGTCAACAGATTTGCTCCCGAAGGATTCTGATTCATTGACAAGTTACAGTAACCACTCAGAGACTTAGACTTCTTGTACCAAAGATACAGCCCTGAATAACCAAAGTGAATCAAATGTTCTCCAGAGTCAAATTCCTATATAAGGAAGGAAACCTTTTTAAATGATTTTGATCTGTTTTAAACAGCTGCTTACTATTACATTGGAAAACTTCTTTTCCTCTTTTCAGGACACACAGAATTTAGGACACAACACGATTGGTATCCTAACGTTAAAAAAAAAAAAAAAAAAAGAGTTTTAATTTCAAGAGGTGGATTTAAATCCTGTCTTAATTAATTCACCGTATATTTACTGAGCATATTGAACTATGTGCTTGTTACAACTCCAGATTCAATGACTAGAAAAATGCATAAGAAAATCTCTGCTTTTGAGGAGTTGACAAGATCTTGGAGATACAGGCTAGTAATTTGACAGTTACAGGGCAGTATGATAAGTGGAATATGAATTCATCCAACTCAATTTGAGTGGTTAAGGTAGAGTTTTAATACCTTCAAAGGGCTTGGCCACCTGCATAACATCTAGAGCAGTCCACTTCCAGGGGGCCAGTTCAGCATATGGGCTGCAGGAGAAAAAACCCATAAGTTACTTTTCACAAATTCCTGTTCTATATAAAAAGAAGTCAATATTAAGGGATGTAAGTAGTCACAGAGACATAAAAGCTATATGTTCCCCTGGACTGTTGCAGGAACATAGTCTGAGACCCAGGGAACTTCTTCCATCAGAGTATATAATTATTGAAGTTAAAGAAAGTGATGTTCTGCAACATTTTTTAAATGTAAAATGAGCAAATATTTTAAAAGAATTACACCAAGAAAGACAAGTTTGAACATTATTTTTCTAAGTGACAGCTACATTTAATGCTTGCCCTCTGTGATCCTATGGCTTCTTGTACACCTCTCTGACTTAGGTATTGAAATGATCTCACTACACATGTCTTTCCCATTAGACTATCAACTTGATGAGGAACAGAACTATTCTTTTTCACCCTATGATCTTTAACACAGTTATCAGTACATAGGAAGATCATAAAATGTAGAACTGTAGCAGTCACCAAATATTTTCAACTGAATCAGATTGCTGAACTTAGAGGGAAAAGGGCAAAACATAAAAATAAACACACCCCAGTTCATGTCTGAGACAAAATTATACAGACAAAAATATACAACACATAGAGTATGACTACAGTTTTCAAATTAAGCAGATTATTATCTAATCTTTACTATCATACATAAAGACTTGTTCAGTGATTACATGGAAATATATTTTAAATTATTTCAAAGATTCTGAAGGAAGAAAAAATGGATGCACTGAATTTACTTTCTTTAAAATTAAAGAAATTTCAGTGGCCAAAGTTAATTCTTAAAGACTCAAATGCTACAGCTTCTAATATTATGTTTCGGACACTTTTAAGGTTGTTCATTACACATAAATATAAAAGGTACTTTTCTATTTTAATTATAATATTCCAAATCATAAGATGTAATAGAGTTATTTTGATTTTACACATGTTAGTTTTTTAGAGCTATAGTAATATTTGGAATGAGAATATTTGCATTCAAGTCTTAGATCTGGCACTTATGCCCAGACTAATGGCAAGTCAGTTTATCATTTAATTTCCCATTCTACAAAATTCGGGCAAAATATGTGATATGTGAAAGTGCCTTGTAACTATACATCATTGATTGAAATGAAGTATATTAAGATGTTATCCATGCTGTTCAAATTACTCAAAATTTGTTGTTATGCTGAAAGGATGAGGTATATTTTCTTCAAAATGTATTTTATGCAGGATATAGTGCCACCTAATTCTAAGAGTAGAATTACAGTCATGTCTAGCTGTTGAAATCAAATATCTGGTAAAACCAGAAGTCACCACCAGCCACAAAACCAAATAAATAAATATAAATATTGGTAGATTGAATTTCATTTATAAAAGGGAGAGAGCATGGGAGAACAACATAAATAAAATAGCACAATTATTAAATAAAAGTATAAAACTTGCATGCATAATTGGATTTACCTCAAGGCATTTTTTAAAACTTCATTTTGTTATGTTTTCTTTGTTATAAACTCCACCACATAACTTTAGCACCCTCTTCTGCATCCAACTTTTCCCAAGAGTGGCCTCTCCTACTCATATATATGTCCCAAGAGAGAAAACAGGTGATTATCCTGTAACTATAGAAAGAACAGCAGTTCTGAATTCTCTTATGAATAATAGAAAAAATTGAAAATGTACTGAGTTTACAAAAAAATCAAACAAGCAAAAGGCTCCAGCAACCAAGTGATATTTATCACCAAGAAATATTCTTAATGTAAAAAAAAGAACAAGGTGTTTAAATTTTGAGGAAAGGCATTTGCTACCCAGAATTAAATCAGTTTTATAACTTGCAAGCTGCTTTAATCTGTCACAGGAGGGAAGAATGATGATTATATATTATAGGTAGTTAAAGGTGTGGTTTCTAAAAACAATTATTTGAGTTAGGATGAACCTGCGAACGTAAAATAGTCTCATGACCCATCCCATCCATTGTGTTTAGAATAATAGTCCTAGACAGTTATATGGCATAATAAAAAATAGTCTTTTAAGTTAACAAATTTAAAAGTGTATTTTTCATCATCAAGATCACTAACCAGCATTTAGTGGAAGCTTGACTCTAATGGGTATTGACCCTGTAACGAATGACGTTTAGATACAGAATGCTTTGCCACAAGACAGACATTGTAGTCAGTCATGTTGAATGGAGTGATTTTTGTCTCACACAGGTTTTGACTTTCAGTGATTATATATCTGATGGATATATACCTGAGATACAGTGGAATAGAGAATTGCACATGTTCAACATAAATATATCCAAGAATGATAGGAACTAGGATTTTATAAAACTGTCTAGTAATCTACAAAATATTAAGGTAAAAATAATTAAACCACTGGAGAGCCAAACCACACATCTGGGCACTAACAGCATTCACTGGATACCTTGTTCCTGGACTCTGCAAACATGATCACCACCAACTGTATGACAAGATACCCTCTTCATGAACAGCAGTGTCAGGACACATATATTCAGGCCCCTTTTGTCACATCTGACTCTGATACTACCTTGCACCCTGAAGAATATTACCCTGCACCCTGAGGAATGTTCCATTGTAAAGAAACTCTTAATCTCTGTTTTAGTTGCTCTTTGATCCATAGTGATGTCCTCAACCAAGGTAGTTTTAGTTGCCATAAGCACATGCCCTGTTCAGTTATCAGTTGCATTCTGAAGGCTAAAATAAACATTGCCAACATCTATTGAGTAGGGTGCCAAAGATTGTGCTAAGATTTTTAATTTGTATTAGCTGATTCAACAAAAAAATGAATATATGAACTACACATCATTGTTATCCCCATTTTACAGATGAGAGAATGATACATAAAATTTATTCTTCATAAAGAAAGATTCTTCATAAAGTAAAGAGTAGAAGCTATAATTCATAATTCAAATCCAAGCAGTTGAATACTTGATCCAGCAATGCTAAGGCTTCATAGGCTTTCAATTAATCCCACAGTAACATGAAATGACCATGTCCCAAAATTTTATCCTCAGTGTACTGAATCCCCAGGCCCATTATGCCAGTTCTAAGTTGAAACTTTTAGTAAAATAACACATCTAGTTATCAAACTGAGGCTCTCTCACAGAAATAAAGATACATTGAAATGTCCTCAAGGACAGCTTCTTAAACAACATGTCTACAACTGTATCCTTTAGTTTTATTTATTTTTTAATAATTTATTTGTTATTTTTGCTGTAACAAACAGGTCTCCATTTATTGATAAAAATACAAATGCTTCCCACTTCTTTTTCACAATTTGACAGATAAACTTATCTGTATTTATGAATCAAGGACAAGATCACTCTAATGTTTTTTCAAGTCCAATGGGAGAGCAGAGAACGGGCAAAGCTTACGCCTACCCCTCTCTCTCCATAATACATGGTCTCCTTTGTTTCTCTCATCTGTGCTGCTGTACTAGCCTGGTGTGTAGGGGATAGAATTTTTTGCCACTAAGAAAGGAGAAGGGTCAGGAATGGTTACCAGTGCAATCTATTCTAGAAAATCAGTCTTAGACCTGATAGAGAGGAAGTTCCTCACAAAGCAGTGTCATCGTTGAGATCAAGACTCAGTAACCATGTCCAGAGAAGAAGCAGCCTGAATGAAACAGCAGGAACATGTATAGAGGACTGTTAGACATCCTGAATTCTATCTGAGTCATAAAAATATTAAGAAGAATTAAGGCAACAGCTTAACGAGGGACTTGCTAATTCAGATCCAGGTTGTTAAAACAGTCAAACCATAGAACAGAGCAGTGTTATTTTGTTTTGTTTTGTTTAAATTTTCTTGTTTTGAACAAAATATGCAAAACAGCTTTAACTGTTTTCAGCATTTTTATAAACACCATCTACCTTTGTTTTCATATTTCCTATGCTACTTTTACAGGTGTGTGAGAATTCTGTCTTATTTGTTCTTCAGTATATTGCCAATCCTTTCATTATTTGTTTATATAACTTAATCATGTGAATTTTCAGGAGAGCCACACAAATTGATACATTGTCTCTCAATCCACCTATCCATCCATTAATTAATTTAATTGGTAAAGGTTAGACACTTATTATGTTTCAGACACCTTGATAGGTAAGCAGAGGTAGTGAATAAAAGATATTCCATCTTTATGCTTAGGAAGTTTACAGTCGAGGGCATCTGATGTTAAACAAATAATCAAACAATAAATAATTACAATTGTGGTGGAAGAACTATGATGGAAAAATCCACTGAATATGAATGTTTATTAAAGGGTTTCCAAGGAAAATCTGTTAAGGAAAAGATTTGAAAAATTATAAGAAAGCATAAGTTTTGAAGGAGAAAAAAAGTATTTCAGGGGAAACATAAAGACCCTAGAGTAAGAACAGGCATGGTATGCTCAATAAACTGAGAGACAAATGTGAAAAAAGAGTTCATTATTCTCACTAGCCATGTAAAGACTGTCTCCACCTAAACCTGCCAGAAATAAGCATACAGCCAGCTGGAGAGTAATAGCTCCCTTATCTAAGATGCTTCTGAAAAGAGTCAATATCTCCACTAAGAGTTATGGTCGTGAACATTAGAGAGAGAGAGGAAGACAGAGAGACAGAGAGAGAGAGAGCTCAACCCTCGAAGAGCTCTTTACTGTTCATTGAGGAGCGACCAGTTTAAACAGTTATCATTTATGCCTAAGTCCCCAAGACTTGACTTCTCTGCTAGTTTCCCAGACTTCCCTACATATACCCCTATACTAGAAACAAAAGGAGGTGGGGAAAGAGGAAAACTGGAGCCTAGAATTGAAAACCAGGTCTATCACATCAGAGGTTAAAATGCAGGTCTATCACATCAAATATCTACTTATTCAATTCCTAGGACTGTATCTTGCCTCTGGTGATTTTACATTCTTTGCACAGAATTTTCATCAGTGCACATTAAAAACAATTTCTGACTAGCATCTCATAGTGCTGCATTTCACCAAACTTTCCTCCTTGATTTGTTAACCCATTTTCTCTCATACCTGCAAACTCATGTTATTACCTGAATCTGATTTTAATTATCATATAATACTTTTATTCTTCTCTTTCCTTGATTCCTCTCTTCATTCCTGTCTCCTTTCCTCCTCATTATTTCTTCTGTCCTTCACTCCTTTTTAACCATAAACATTTATTACATTAAAAATATGTCAAGTCCTTGTGGTATTGAATGTGGACCACCAATTGCCTTTTCAAACTCTGAAGCAGATACTCTTCTTACTTAAATATTTCCTTCTCCTTAGCCTCCAAAGGCTAATTTCCCCTTTGATGAGCGTCACCAGCATAGGGGGTCTGGGGTCTGTGCTTATATAGTCACAATTTATTTTAGGTATGGCCATATCAATATGGGGATTTTATTATTCCTGTTTTCCATGTTTGTTTTACTTGTCAGAATAAGGCCAAGAAAATCTATACTCCTTAAAATTTTTCTATCCATCAGAGAATCAAATTCTTAGAAAATCTGTAATTAATTAACAGATATAAACTAGCAGAAGCCCTGAATTTCAAAACTTTTTACATATATAAAATATTACTATACTAATTACATAATCTATATCCAGTATTGGATAGGTGGTCTGACATCTGTTCGCACTATAATATAATTTATTTCTCTTCCTCTTGCCCTCTATCTCTCCCCCCACCTCATTCTCCCTTTCTCTCTCTTACTGACTTCCAAATGTTCTTTATGTTGCCTCTACTCTTAGATCCATCTCTCTTGCTTCAATTACAAGGCTACTTGGCCTCTTCATCTACCTCTTCTTTTATTTCAAATTATGTCTCTTCTTGGCGCTATTTCAATTGTTAGGTTTTTGATAATTTTCTAATCATTGATTTCATGGTTTATAACCTGTGGTTAAAAATCTCATTTTTCAGTGTATAAGCTAAGTATTAGCTCATTTTCCTGGTTTTAGTTTCTCTGAACTAGTGGTAAGCTTTTCCATTGTCACTCTTTTGTATAAACTCTAGCAAATATCATTTGAATATCATAAATTATCTCATAGTTGTATGTGAAAATTCTTTCGCATTCATGTGTAGTTTTAGTTAAAAATATAATTCTACTCTTCTTACTAGTCTTAAATGAATATATATTAATAGGTACTATTTATATGATGGAAATTTGATATATAGATAATTAATATTTGTTAGGTTTTTTGAAATGACTAATCAGTTCTCTCTTGAAGGGGAAAAATATGTGTCTATAGTAAATAATACTGAGTAAAAGCAGTGACTTGCACATACATTGAAAGAAGTGGAAAGAATTTGTAATAAGGAGATAAAACTATGAATAAAGTAATATAATAACAAAATAAAGAGATAAAGTAATACATGGTATATTAATTTCCTACTGTAGCTGAAACAAATTGCCACACATTTCCATAGGGAAACACAAATTTATTACCTTTATTTCTGGAGGTCAGAAGTCCAAAATCAAAGTCTTACTAGACTAAAGTCAAGGTGTCACTAGAGCTGGTTCTTTCCTGAGGCTCTAGGACATTCCTTTTTCTTTGCTTTTTCAAGATTCTAGAGGCTACCAATTTCACTGGCTAGTGGCCACATCACTCTAACCTCTGCTTCCATCACATTTACATTTCTTCACTTTGACCTTCTTATAGGGATCCTGTAATTTTACTGGGCCCATCTAAATAAATCAGAGTAATCTCCTTGTCTCGAGATGCTTAATTAAATCAGATGTGCAAAGTATCTTTTAGTATGTAAGGAAAAATATTTATAGGTTCCAGGGATTCAGACATAGGAACACTTGTGGAGCCATTATTCCACAATAATATATGGGAAATATTTTTAAAAATTAAAAGCAAAATTCAAATGTTAAGTTTTATTATTTTCATGTCAAGTGACCGAGGAGTCACAAGTAAGATACAGACCCGAAAGAGTAATTTCCATAGTTTTCTTTAACTTGATATTATGTTCACTTCTATTTGACCTTCACAGAAATTCTAGTAATGTGTGTGGCAAATACCATGATTTCCACTCTCTAGAAGAGGAAATAGATACAGTGTATTCTCGTCACTTGCTTAAGTAGCATGTATAATTAGAGACAAATTTAGGGCTAAAATCCAAATTCCTGAAACTTAGTCAAGTGTATTTCCTATTATTGTCCAATATTTTTTCTTAAAAGAAAAAAAATTCAACCACTGTAAGGATAGAAAGAATGTCTAAAGAGTCTAATCCCAATTGCACTAGTTCTTCAAGTCAGAAAATATGTCATTTTCATCCTTGTAACCACAGGAGTAACCACAGTGGCTAACACATAGTAGGTGCTTAAAGTATGATAGAGAATAATAATGGATTGAGAATTTAGATTAATAACATGAGTTTATTTGTAATTTTCCCTATATATTTGATTTATTTAGTACAGATATACAATGTTTAGTGCAACTAAAATATTATTTTAAAAAGGAAATATTAATACGTACTCATGGATATTTTACTTTGCTTTTCTGGTTGGACACCTTCCTATACATTTATTTCCTGCTGACAGCAAAACATGAAAAATCAAAGTCAGAGTAAAACTGAAAGCAAAAAATAAATAAACCCTACTATATACTCCAGGTTTAGCTGAGATTCTGTAACATTAGCTGCACCTTCACCCAGTAGTTATCATGGACAGTTCCTTCAAAGATTCTCTATATTCACCTGGTGTAATTGGTTTTGTTGAAAATAAAATCATGCAAATCTTGGACTTTCATCATAGAACAAAATGTTCAGTGAACCAATTTCTTCACTTTGCCTGTGATTTTCAGTGCAGGTAACAAAGACCCATTTAAGGGTGTGTTATCTGTTTCCCCCATGAAATTCTGTTCCAATCTATAGTATATTGTATGACTTTGTTTCCTAGAGTCCCTATGTTTTGAAAGCCTTCAGCACCTCCTCTCATCATAGCATAGTGTACTTTCTTATTTCTCTGATTTGGGCATTGGCCATGAGACTTGGTTTGGCCAGTGGATTAGGAGTGGTTGTGGTATTTTCAGAAGCTGTAAATGTGCTTGTGTAGTTTGACCTGGCCCTTGCACTACCACTATTCTAGAAGAGAACATGTCTTGGGTAGCCACTAACCAAGGAAGATAAAAAATACATGACAGATGTGAGCTCCACCCACAGGCTGAGTCTAAGCTGAATGTAACCACTGCTTGAGGCAGAGCTGCCCATTCAAGCCCAGCTGACATTACCCAAGCTTTCTTCCAATCCACACACCTGTGAACATGAGAATAAATGTTCGCTGTAATAAACCACTGAATTTTGAGTGATTTTTAACAGCATTTTTGTTTCAAAACCTGACTGATAACCTTTCCAAATTAAACTCGAAGTTCACCCAGGCTGGCTAGTTGATTCCTATCCCCATCCCTCTCCCTCTTTTCATAGCCTGTGGCTCTCACTTCTGTTATAGCAAAGCCACATATCATTTGCTTTTAAGTTTCTTCCTTAAAATGTTTAAGGAAAGAGCTGACATTTAGAGATAATTTGAACGTTATCTGTATTGAAAGATCTATTATTTGCATTCCTTTTCTTTAATGAAAGGCTGAACACTACCTAAATAATGAATTAATTTTCAGGATATGACTGCGTGGTATGCAACATCTTACTGAATATATTACCTTTTTGCTATTGGTTACAAAGTAGAGTGCACTTTTGATTTAGAATGTCTTTCTTCTCCTTATCTTTTGAACTTTATCTTCCTGCTGCATAAGTGAGCTAAGGTAGACAAATGAGAAATACTGATTGAACGTGAATGTTATACTTTTATTTCACCATCTTCTAGTCCTTGCTCAGACTTTGCACTGTGTAAAGTAGCCATAATTAAAAATATCTCAATCATTTGAAGTCATACATTATTTTATTACATTGATTATTGCTTTTTAATGGTTACTATCAAGTTTCCATTAAATTTCCTTTATATTCACTGTTATGAGTCTACTGATCATATATGTTGACTTCTTTTGTGAAGAGTTTTCTGTTTATTAAAGCAGAATATGGCCATGTTTTGCTGGTGATTCTCTAATGAGGACTAGCAAAGTCATATGCAAACTATTTATTTCTCAGGCAGCATTTATATTTTTGTCACAAAAATATTAACCCCCTCTCAATATTATAGCTATTACTTTACTCCTAAAGGGCACATATCTAATGTCCATCAAATGCTAGTTTTGAGGCCATTAATCCTTAACTGTCTGATTCAGACATACTAATTCTCTCAAATATTTTTGTTAAATTGCAATAATTTAACTTATTCATGCAGTAGGTCCTAATTGTTTCTAGAAGATTCCAGGTAAAGGACGGATCTTATTGTTCATGTTTCAATTTCACACATAATCTCTGTGAAATGGTTAGATTATTGTATACTGAAAAATCCTCCCACTAATCAAGCATGAGAAGCCAAAAGATATATACTGCACAGATGGGCAGTTAATTTCTTTCCCATTGAGCTGGCAATGTGCTCCATGATTTTGCAACAGCTGTGATGAGAATGGTGGATATCCCCAATCTATGCTTCATTTAACTTCAGGAATTCTAAGAGAGTTCATTGTGTAGGAAATAAAACTGTAGTTTTAAGCAATGGAGCTTGTTGTCCTGAAGTAGCATTTCATTTTTAACAACTGAAGTTTTAGCACAAATGTTGATACTTGTATATTTCTTTCTTCTGACAACTTTATCATCAACTTAGGTTGTATTTCATCACTAAACACATACTGTCGACCTAGTCCTAGACACACTAGAAAATCAGTGGGATCTTGATGCAGTAAATGGAAGAATTGTACAGTAAATATTGTTTCAATTGTTTACCACTCAAGTTTAGTTTTCAAAGACATTGATAATACCATATTACATTTGTATAGCACTTTTTGTATTCGAAAGCATTCTCCTGTCAAATGGGAATAAAAATGCTTATCCTACTCTCTTCACAGAGCTGATGATATGATTACCTGACACAAAAGAAATAAAATGCTTTCTAAAGTAAAGAGTGCTCTAAGAGATATGGGTTTATCATTGTCATCATGCCTGAGGAAAATTTTAGTCAGTAAAAAGTGCAGAGGCTTGGAAACAAGAACTGGATTTCACTTCTGGTTCTTGGTAACTTGGGAATTTCCTTACTTTTACACTGAGCCTCAGTTTTTTTGATGTGTAAAACTTTTGAATAATTATAAACTAACATATAAGGTGTGTGTGTGTGTATACACGCTTGAAAATTACAGGCGTTTATATATGGAAAATGCATAGTTCAGTGTTGAGTTAATGTATGTCATTTACAATTTTTAGATACCATAAAAGCCATTATTTTAAAAGTATCAACTGTGGATAGACTGGTAGAAGACACATTTTAACAACAGATATTAAGGGCCTACATCAAATCCAAGAAAGAAGAGGAAATATAATTATAATGGCTGAAGGAAATCTTGTGTCCCTTGTCCTCCATTTAGTATGCCTAAGTGGTATATTTAGTATTTCTGCTTAGACAGAGCCATTTGATGATCATATTTCTGGTGGATCTGTAACTGCTAGATTACATGTCATAGATCATAATCCCTTTAGAAACAATCCTTGTTCAATTTCTAGAGGTAACTCAAAACTCCTTCCTAGCATCCTCTTCCAGTCTCCAAGAACTGGTCATGTCGCTTCATCCCCAGAGAGTAAAAGGGTGATTCAGGTTTTAGAATAATAAAATGAGTAACCATGACAATGGGTAATATTGGTATACTGAGTTAAAATTTCAAATATACATAGTTATGGTCCCTTTTGAGACTTTCTCCAATATAACTAGAGTAGTAAGAATTAGTGGCTATTTTCTGTGATTTCCTTTTTTTTGAGACTTCTTTTGCTGTTGCATTTTTCTTCCTACATAATGGAGTAGAAATAACAGCAAGGTTAATTTTTCCAAAGAAGGTGCTGATTAATTTATTGTGCTCCCTTCATTGGAATCAGTTTCCTTTCCTGCTTTCTCACTTCCGCAAGTCTCAAGGGGACATAAACCCAGGGCTCTTAAGAAAGAAAGCCCTACCATCTTTTCTTTCATGTATTTCTCTCTCCCTCTCCCATTCATATGCCATAATATGGGTGCTGTTGTATAGGACATCCTTCTTTACCTGATGCCTCAGGCTCAAAAGCTCACAGTTCTGTGGTTCATGAGCTAAACCATCTTCTACTCTGTTGCAGAGGATATGCTTGAATCAATCATTGTATCCTCTCCCTGTTCTCTATTTAACATTGAAGTTTTAGACTTTATTATTTTCTTTTTTTTTACTTAAATTGACAAAACTTTAATAGAAATATTATTCTGGCTGCCACTCCACCCTTATTGCAACTCATTATAGTTAGCAAGTTTAGAGAATAGAGTTATTCTGTACAATATTTCTAGTACAATCCCTGGAGACATTTAAAACTAGCCTAGATGAAGTATTACAAAGTATATTGAAGAGAATAATTTTGCACAGGCAGGGAGATTTATTTAGATTCAATACATCTTTCTTTTTTCCTATCATTGCTCCTAATTTTTAAAGGACAATTTTACAAATTATAGTGTGCCTATTCTTTTCTTTTTCTTTTTTTTTTAAATTTTTATTGGAGTATGGTAGCTTTACAATGTTGTGTTAGTAGACTTTATTATTTTTTTACTGTCTGGTGTACCTTACCTTTTATTTGTTTACCTGTTTAATGTCTATCTCCTCTTCCTCCACTAGAATATAAACTCCATGTAGGCAGGGGTTTTTATAGGTTTTTTTCCTGTTGCTTGGAGGAAATGGCAGGTGCAAAATAAATACTTGATGTACAAATAAGTCAGCACATAAATAGAAAACCTGTTTTGACTTTAAAGAAAAGACGTATTTCCAGACTTTGGCTTTCCTAGTACAGCAGAAATGTGCCATGTTCGTATTCCAGCTCAGCATGATAGAGCTCTACCATAGGAGTAAGCCAAATCCTAGCTAATAATAAATTATTGCTTTGCTTTCTTTGTGATTGTCTTACTCAGGATCCTCACAGTTTATGCTACTAAGAACAACTAGGCAAGAGATCAAGATAATACTGCCTTGGTATTACTGCCTAAAAGTACATCAATCCATCATTTTCAAAAATAGCATGGTTTTCCTAATAATAAGAGAAGTTATAATAATTCTATAAAACAAAAAATATAAAAGTATAGAAAAAGTACACATAATCCTAAAACAGGGGAAAATACAATAAAATTGTAGTACTTTTTATTTTAGGCATTTTTCCTAAGTGTATTTTTATTTTCTATGTTAAATTAGGTTCATAGTCTTTGTTAATGGAATTGTCTCTGCCATGATATCAGGAGTGTTGTCCCCTAGTATATGCTATATAAAACATGAATTCTAATGTTTGCATAGGGCACCAGATTATCAACCATATCGCCACATTTAGCTACTTCCCTAACATTGGCAAATTGTTTTGTTTTGTTTTGTTTTTCTGTTTTGTGCTCTCATTTCCATAGTTTGCTATCAGTGTTTGATTAGAAATTATTTAGTAAAAACCCTTTGATTTTACAGAGAAGACAAATTAGATCCATGGATGTTTAAGTTAATTAACCAAGCATCATAAGTTAAGACTCAGAATTTGAACTCAATCTCTAAATTCTTATTTCAGTACTCTAAAAAAATGCACATGTTTATTAAAAAATAAGTTGCATTACTTATTTTAAGCCTTAAGTTGTGCTCTGGATTTTTGACGTTAAAGAAACCAGATGGAATTATGGTAGAAACCTGTTATAACTGTTAGAGGACTTGTGAGTCAGAATTTTTTTCACACCAAGATCTTAATTTATTTCAATGAAAATTTACAATGAAACAAGTATTTATAAAATTATATCTAAAGTAAATCAATAATAAAAGACTACCCAAAAGTGGTGAAGGGGGTGGCTTAAGCATAGGCAAATGGCCCTGGATGTCTGGGAATGAAGGAAGAGGCCACAGTGTAGAAGAAGAGGGAAAGGAGGGCTGTGGACACCATATTCATCCCTTTTTGGTTCCTCAGCCTATTTCCTCCAGCAATGTATTCACTAAGGTATTACCCTGTTATATGAAATAGATCAAAACAAAAGGATGGGGAAAAAAATAACCACATTCATTAAAAAATGGCCTCAGTTTTCAAGCTCAATGTCATTTATAGTAATAATGTGTGTTTTGTAATAAAGCATTATACATATACATATTTATGCATATATGAATGTGTGTTTATATATGTGTGTGTATATAGTTCACAATGTTAAACTCACACACATATAAATACGTGTTCCCCAAAACAACTTTATAGGTTTAAAAATACTGATTTAGATTGAATAAAATTTTTGTTTTAATAGCATTAAAATATTTTAATTCCACTGTATATTACTTGATAAAATTTAATGGGAAGTGATAATGAAAAGAGAGATTCTAGGTAATGTATTATAAATAATAATTTAAAAACACTAAATACTAAGATCTTCTTGTGTTTATTGTGTTTGAAAATGATTACAGTTTAAACTAATAGTTCTTTTAATTAATTTTAAATTATTATGAAACCCCATAGATATTCTTATGATATCCTTATTACTATCAAGTGAGTATTAGATGGATATTGTAACAGTATTTACCAAAGGAACTAATGCAAATAACATCTTAATTTTTAAATGCTGCTGGTATATTTTTAATTTTACTTGAACCTAAACAAGCGTAAAATTAAACTGAAAGTGGTCTTCAAAGCCAAGCAGGTGTTCTGGTCAACAGCTCAACTTTATTGAAATTCAGTGAGAGTCTTGAAAACTCATTAAACATTTCAAAAAGAAACAGTCCCCTGTGAGAGCTTCACTTTTCTGTGAAGCCTTTTTGGAACTCCCATATTCAGAGTTGGAAAAACTAAACACCTGCTTTTAAGGGACTCATGAATGTTTAATCCTGGTGAGTAGATTACTCCAGTGAGATCCAGACAAACAGAGCAGATCAAGTAAACATGAAAACAAAATACTCCCTACTCCAGAGGCATTTCCTTGTGCTGCCTTCCTTCAGTCATTCTATTTTTCTATTTATTAAAATTTGTATTTTCTATTGCTCATGATTATATATGTACGTATGTATATTCTTGCAAAATTATGGACATATATATTAGATATAAATAAGAATATTTGATATGACTTTTGATTACTTTCTTAATCTGCTAATAATTTACATATAACATATTAATAAAAATTGTATCCACAGTTAGTTTCAAGTTCTTTTAATACCTGGAGTTAATCCTAGGAAAACCACGTTTTCTAAGTATAAAATATAATACTTTCTTTAAATAATGAATTCTTAGAATATATCTGAAGTATGCATAAGTAACCTTTGGAAAGGGTAAGAGTCATACACTCAATGGGTTATTCTATTTATCTGACCACAGATCTCCTTTGCTTTGAACAGAACTAACATGAATCATGTAAAAATTGTAAAAAGTTAATGTAACTTACAGGTTTGGAGGATAAAGAGAACCTGTATGAAATATTAGATAGATAGATACACACATACATACATAGCAGTTAAACATTTTACTTAGATATAAACAGTGCAATTTAAATCAATAATATTATTGTGTGCTGTTTTTAATTTACAGCCAGTTCTTCAATCCAATCCGATCATTCTATAAGCTATTAAGTTAGACAGTGCAAATAAAAATTGAAAACAAAAATACAATTGAACAAATACTTAATTCTTCAGTAGTCTGGTATGACATTTACTCTAAATGTGCACTTGAAGACATTCTGCCAGTTTTCCAATATCTCTTCTACTGTATTTGAGTATTTGAGTGGATTTTAGGTTCTTCATTGGCAAAGACATAAATAAGACATTTAACATCTTTTTCCACACCTTAAATATGGTGTCCTATTTGGGTTGTGCAACCGAATCTAATTAGACAGTTACTCTGCTCATTCAGTGGAAAACTAGGGCTAGGGAGAGCAAATATAGGATGGAATAAGGTGGTACAGAGGTGTCTAAACCAGAGAAACCTCAAAGCCAACAGAAATTAAGACAGCAAAAAATAATGCCTGATTTTTTTTTTCCTCACACTGCAAATTCTGTCAATCCCAACTTCCAAATATATATTGTATTTGTTTCTTTTCACATCTACCATGAATACCTCCAGAATATGTCACCATTTCTCACATTTGATTATAGCTCTAGCCTCCTTACTGTCCTACCTTTCTTCTTTTTTCTACTCTTGCCTATACTCTACTACGCACAGAAGAGCTGGCATGAACCCCCCAATATATATATTATATATATATATATATATATAATATATATAGGTATAATAATCTATACTGACAGACTTAGCAACATGGATGAATTCAAAGGCATTATGCTGATTGAGAGTAGTCAGTTTCAAAAGATTATATATTATATGATTCCATTTATATGACATACTGGAGAAGCCAAAACTACAGTGACAAAAAATATTCAGTGTTTGCCAGAGGTTAGCAGTAGAGAGAGGATATGACTTCAAAGGAGCAGGACAAGAGAGTTTTTGGGGCAATGGGATCATTCTATGTCCTGATTGTAGTGGTAATTACACAAATCTATACATGTGCTAAAGTTGTACACCAAGAAGTTTCAAATTTTCTTTGTTAATTTAAAAAATAAAATTAATTACATAATAATTAGTTCTGGTTTTTCAGTTGGCCAAATATAATTTTGTATTCCTGAATAAATTATTAACCTCTCCAGCCAGTGTTTCTTCATAAATGAAAAGAGAACAATACTGTTATTTTTGAAGGACTGCTACCTCTAAAATATAAAATGTTGTCTCACTATCGTATCCTTCTGTCTTGTTTAGGGTTATTTATTCAGTAAGTATAGAGAGATGCATTATTTATGTTTCTCAGGAAAGTTCAATTGATCTAGTCATTTCTGTTAATGCAGTGTATGCAGTACCTTGTTTTTGTCAGGGAACCAATTTGGTTGGAATGCCCACGGTTTTATATACCACAGTGGGTGTTCTGCAGATGATACATACAAATTACAAGTTAACATAATTGCTAAATCTCTTTCTATAAAAATATAATGATGACAGACTAAAATAATCTAATTGTATTTTTTAATGTGAAGGTGATATGCTTAAATAAGCAATTATAAAATAAGTCAAGGAGCCCTCCTAAAATGTACTAGGCTATACAGAATCATATTTTCCTAATTCAAGTCAAGTATAATAAAATGTCTGGACTTTTTAAAAAAATTGGCAATGCAGACATAAAATCCCTTTTCAAAATAGTGATCCTCAGGTGTCATACATATGAATTTAGATAGATACCTGACATGTTTATTCAGTCTTCTTGCAATCAAAAGGAACCATGTGCCTCTTACTAATTTAATATGAGGAGTGTAGAATATCTCTGCAGTGAAGGGTGATTATTCTATTTCTTTTATGAGTATGAAAGTTTCATAACTCATAGACAACACAAAATGCCTACGGAGTTTGTGAGTTATTAAGGTCAGCCATGGGAATAAAGAAGATAATCACTTTTTACCAGTGAAATATTCAGTTTATTTTATGAGAAAACGTTTTTATGTATTACCACTTCAAGAATGGCAGAAACTAATAAAGAACCCAGAGGACTTTTCTGTCCACCTGTTCATATCATTCCCAGACCTATGTGACTGTGCCCTTGTTGTTTTAGAGATGGTCACACACTGAAACAATAGCAGAGAAGGATAAAGATTTCTTTCAGTTAATTTTGTAATTTTTTTTTTAAATATTTAAACATAAAATAACTGTTCTCTGCCTTACTTAATAATTTATTTTCAGAGAGTAGAAAAAAAAATTTATTTTTAGTATGGCCCCAGTCAGTGTGACTGGGCACTGTGATTGGGGAGAATGAAAGGATCTTGACCTCCTGAGTAGCAAATGATGTAGTATGTGTGAGAAAATACATGTGTATGTTTGTCCTCCATGCACTTATAATGTTAAGAGTATTGAAAATTTTTGACAAGAAAGAATGATACGGGGAAATATTTAGGTAATCTCAGAAATCAGTGTCCTTTGATTCTTATTGCTTATGAGGATGACTTTTGTTTTTCTTGTTTTCACTCATTAATTGTTGATTCATTCAAATTTTATTTATTTATTTATTTATTTATCTATTTATTTTTTAACATCTTTATTGAAGTATAATTGCCTTACAATGGTGTGTTAGCTTCTGCTTTATAACAAAGTGAATCAGTTATACATATACAATATGTTCCCATTTCTCTTCCCTCTTGCATCTCCCTCCCTCCCACCCTCCCCATCCCACCCCTCTAGGTGGTCACAAAGCACCGAGCTGATCTCCCTGTGCTATGCGGCTGCTTCCCACTAGTTATCTATTTTACATTTGGTAGTCTATATATGTCCATGACACTCTCTTACCCTGTCACATCTCACCCCACCCCCTCCCCATATCCTCAAGTCCATTCTCTAGTAGGTCTGTGTCTTTATTCCCGTCTTGCCACTAGGTTCTTCATGGCCTTTTTTTTTTTTTTTTTTTCCCTTAGATTCCGTATATATGTGTTAGCATACTGTATTTGTTTTTCTCTTTCTGACTTACTTCACTCTGTATGACAGACTCTAACTCCATCCACCTCATTACAAATACCTCCATTTCATTTCTTTTTATGGCTGAGTAATATTCCATTGTATATATGTGCCACATCTTCTTTATCCATTCATCTGTCGATGGACATTTAGGTTGCTTCCATGTCCTGGCTATTGTAAATAGAGCTGCAATGAACATTTTGGTACATGACTCTTTTTGACCTATGGTTTTCTCAGGGTATATGCCCAGTAGTGGGATTGCTGGGTCGTATGGTAGTTCTATTTGTAGTTTTTTAAGGAACCTCCATACTGTTCTCTATAGTGGCTGTATCAATTTACATTCCCACCAACAGTGCAAGAGTGTTCCCTTTCCTCCACACCCTCTCCAGCATTTATTGTTTCTAGATTTTTTGATGATGGCCATTCTGACCGGTGTGAGATGATATCTCATTGTAGTTTTGATTTGCATTTCTCTAATGATTAATGATGTTGAGCATTCTTTCATGTGTCTGTAGGCCATCTGTATATCTTCTTTGGAGAAATGTCTATTTAGGTCTTCTGCCCATTTTTGGATTGGGTTGTTGGTTTTTTTGTTATTGAGCTGCATGAGCTGCTTGTAAATCTTGGAGATTAATCCTTTGTCAGTTGCTTCATTTGCAAATATTTTCTCCCATTCTGATGGTTGTCTTTTGGTCTTGTTTATGGTTTCCTTTGCTGTGCAAAAGCTTTTAAGTTTCATTAGGTCCATTTGTTTATTTGTGTTCTTATTTCCATTTCTCTGGGAGCTGGGTCAAAAAGAATCTTGCTGTGATGTATGTCATAGAGTGTTCTGCCTATGTTTTCCTCTAAGAGTTTGATAGTGTCTGCCCTTACACTTAGGTCTTTAATCCATTTTGAGTTTATTTTTGTGCATGGTGTCAGGGAGTGTTCTAATTTCATACTTTTACATGTACCTGTCCAATTTTCCCAGCACCACTTATTGAAGAGGCTGTCTTTTCTCCACTGTATATGCTTGCCTCCTTTATCAAAGATAAGGTGACCATATGTGTGTGGGTTTATCTCTGGGCTTTCTATCCTGTTCCATTGATCTATATTTCTGTTTTTGTGCCAGTACCAAACTGTCTTGATTACTGAAGCTTTGTAATATAGTCTGAAGTCAGGGAGCCTGATTCCCCCAGCTCCATTTTTCATTCTCAAGATTGCTTTGGCTATTCGGGGTCTTTTGTGTTTCCATACAAATTGTGAAATTTTTTGTTCTAGTTCTGTGAAAAATGCCAGTGGTAGTTTGATAGGGATTGCATTGAATCTGTAGATTGCTTTGGGTAGTAGAGTCATTTTCACAATGTTGATTCTTCCAATCCAGGAACATGGTATATCTCTCCATCTATTTGTATCATCTTTAATTTCTTTCATCAGTGTCTTATAATTTTCTGCATACAGGTCTTTTGTCTCCTTAGGCAGGTTTATTCCTAGATATTTTATTCTTTTTGTTGCAGTGGTAAATGGGAGAGTTTTCTTAATTTCACTTTCAGATTTTTCGTCATTAGTGTATAGAAATGCAAGAGATTTCTGTGCATTAATTTTGTATCCTGCTACTTTACCAAATTCATTGATTAGCTCTAGGAGTTTTCTGGTAGCATCCTTAGGATTCTCTATGTATAGTATCATGTCATCTGCAAATAGTGACAGCTTTACTTCTTCTTTTCCGATTTGGATTCCTTTTATTTCTTTGTCTTCTCTGATTGCTGTGGCTAACACTTCCAAAACTATGTTGAATAATAGTGGTGAGAGTGGGCAACCTTGTCTTGTTCCTGATCTTAGTGGAAATGGTTTCAGTTTTTCACCATTGAGGACAATGTTGGCTGTGGGTTTGTCATATATGGCCTTTATTATGTTGAGGAAAGTTCCCTCTATGCCTACTTTCTGCAGGGCTTTTATCATAAATGGGTGTTGAATTTTGTCGAAAGCTTTCTCTGCATCTATTGAGATGATCATATGGTTTTTCTCCTTCAATTTGTTAATATGGTGTATCACATTGATTGATTTGCGTATGTTGAAGAATCCTTGCATTCCTGGAATAAACCCCACTTGATCATGGTGTATGATCCTTTTAATGTGCTGTTGGATTCTGTTTGCTAGTATTTTGTTGAGGATTTTTGCATCTATGTTCATCAGTGCTAGTGGCATGTAGTTTTCTTTCTTTGTGACATCTTTATCTGGTTTTGGTATCAGGGTGATGGTGGCCTCGTAGAATGAGTTTGGGAGTGTTCCTCCCTCTGCAACATTTTGGAAGAGTTTGAGAAGGATAGGTGTTAGCTCGTCTCTAAATGTTTGATAGAATTCACCTGTGAAGCCATCTGGTCCTGGGCTTTTGTTTGTTGGAAGGTTTTTAATCACAGTTTCAATTTCAGTGCTTGTGATTGGTCTGTTCATATTTTCTATTTCTTCCTGGTTCAGTCTCGGCAGTTTGTGCATTTCTAAGAATCTGTCCATTTCTTCCAGGTTGTCCATTTTATTGGCATAGAGTTGCTTGTAGTAATCTCTCATGATCTTTTGTATTTCTGCAGTGTCAGTGGTTACTTCTCCGTTTTCATTTCTAATTCTATTGATCTGAGTCTTCTCCCTTTTTCTCTTGATGAGTCTGGCTAATGGTTTATCAATTTTGTTTATCTTCTCAAAGAACCAGCTTTTAGTTTCATTGATTTTTGCTATTGTTTCCTTCATTTCTTTTTCATTTATTTCTGACCTGATCTTTATGATTTCTTTCCTTCTGCTGGCTTTGGGGTTTTTTTGTTCTTCTTTCTCTAATTGCTTCAGGTGCAAGGTTAGGTTGTTTATTCGAGATGTTTCCTGTTTCTTGAGGTAGGCTTGTATTGCTATAAACTTCCCTCTTAGCACTGCTTTTGCTGCGTCCCATAGGTTTTGGGTCGTCGTATCTCCATTGTCATTTGTTTCTAGGTATTTTTTGATTTCCCCTTTGATTTCTTCAGTAATCACTTCGTTATTAAGCAATGAATTGTGTAGCCTCCATGTGTTTGTATTTTTTACAGATCTTTTCCTGTAATTGATATCTAGTCTCATAGCATTGTGGTCGGAAAAGATACTTGATACGATTTCAATTTTCTTAAATTTACCAAGGCTTGATTTGTGACCCAAGATATGATCTATCCTGGAGAATGTTCCATGAGCACTTGAGAAAAATGTGTATTCTGTTGTTTTTGGGTAGAATGTCCTATAAATATCAATTAAGTCCATCTTGTTTAATGTATCATTTAAAGCTTGTGTTTCCTTATTTATTTTCACTTTGGATGATCTGTCCATTGGTGAAAGTGTGGTGTTAAAGTCCCCTACTATGATTGTGTTGCTGTCGATTTCCCCTTTTATGGCTGTTAGTATTTGCCTTATGTATTGAGGTGCTCCTATGTTGGGTGCATAAATATTTACAATTGTTATAGCTTCCTCTTGGATCGATCCCTTGATCATTATATAGTGTCCTTCTTTGTCTCTAGTAATAGTCTTTATTTTAAAGTCTATTTTGTCTGATATGAGAATTGCTACTCCAGCTTTCTGTTGATTTCCATTTGCATGGAATATCTTTTTCCATCCCCTCACTTTCAGTCTGTATGTGTCTCTAGGTCTGAAGTGGGTCTCTTGTAGACAGCATATATATGGGTCTTGTTTTTGTATCCATTCAGCCAGCCTGTGTCTTTTGGTGGGAGCATTTAATCCATTTACATTCAAGGTAATTATCGATATGTATGTTCCTATTCCCATTTTCTTAAATGTTTTGGGTTTGTTATTGTAGGTGTTTTCCTTCTCTTGTGTTTCTTGCCTAGAGAAGTTCCTTTAGCATTTGTTGTAAAGCTGGTTTGGTGCTGCTGAACTCTCTCAGCTTTTGCTTGTCTGTAAAGGTTTTAATTTCTCCATCACATCTGAATGAGATCCTTGCTGGGTAGAGTAATCTTGGTTGTAGGTTTTTCTCCTTCATCACTTTAAGTATATCCTGCCACTCCCTTCTGGCTTGCAGAGTTTCTGCTGAAAGTTCAGATGTTAACCTTATCGGGATTCCCTTGTGTGTTATTTGTGGTTTTTCCCTTGCTGCCTTTAATATGTTTTCCTTATATTTAATTTTTGACAGTTTGATTAATATGTGTCTTGGCGTGTTTCTCCTTGGGTTTATCCTGTATGGGGCTCTCTGTGCTTCCAGGACTTGATTAACTATTTCCTTTCCCATATTAGGGAAGTTTTCAACTATAATCTCTTCAAATATTTTCTCAGTCCCTTTCTTTTTCTCTTCTTCTTCTGGGACCCCTATAATTCGAATGTTGGTGCGTTTAATGTTGTCCCAGAGGTCTCTGAGACTGTTCTCAGTTCTTTTCATTCTTTTTTCTTTATCCTGCTCTGTAGTAGTTATTTCCACCATTTTATCTTCCAGGTCACTTATCCTTTCTTCTGCCTCAGTTATTCTGCTATTGATCCCATCTAGAGTATTTTTAATTTCATTTATTGTGTTTTTCATCATTGCTTGGTTCCTCTTTAGTTCTTCTACGTCCTTGTTAAATGTTTCTTGCATTTTGTCTATTCTATTTCCAAGATTTTGGATCATCCTTACTATCATTATTCTGAATTCTTTTTCAGGTAGACTACCTATTTCCTCTTCATTTGTTAAGTCTAGTGTGCTTTGACCCTGCTCCTTCATCTGCTGTGTGTTTTTCTGTTGTCTCATTTTGCTTATCTTACTGTGTTTGGGGTCTCCTTTTCACAGACTGCAGGTTTGTAGTTCCCATTGTTTTTGGTATCTGTCCCCAGTGGCTAAGGTTGGTTCAGTGGGTTGTGTAGGCTTCCTGGTGGAGGGAACTAGTGCCGGAGCTCTGGTGGATGAGGCTGGATCTTGTCTTTCTGGTGGGCACATCCACGTCTGGTGGTGTATTTTGGGGTGTCTGTGGCCTTATTATGATTTTAGGCAGCCTCTCTGCTAATGGATGGGGCTGTGTTCCTGTCTTGCTAGTTGTTTGGCATAGGGTGTCCAGCACTGTAGCTTGCTGGTCATTGAGTGAAGCTGGGTCTTGATGTTGAGATGGAGATCTCTGAGAGATTTTTGCCATTTGGTATTACGTGGAGCTGGGAGGTCTCTTGTGGACCAGTGTCCTGAAGTTGGCTCTCCCACCTCAGAGGCACAGCCCTGATGCCTGGCTGGAGCACCAAGAGCCTTTCGTCCACACGGCTCAGAGTAAAAGGGAGAAAAAATAGAAAGAAAGAAAGAAAGAGGCTATAATATAGTGAAGTAAAATAAAGCTATTATAAAGCAAAGCTATAAAGACAAAATCTCACCCAGAAGCATATACATATACACTCACAAAAAAAGGAAAAGTGGAAAAATTAATATATCCTGCTCAGAAAGTCCACCTCCTGAATTTGGGATGATTCGTTGTCTATTCAGGTATTCAACAGATGCAGGCACATCAAGTTGTTTGTGGAGTTTTAATCCGCTGCTTCTGAGGCTGCTGGGAGAGATTTCCCCTTCTCTTCTTTGTTCGCACAGCTCCTGGGGTTCAGCTTTGGATTTGGACACGCCTCTGCGTGTAGGTCGCCTGAGGGCGTCTATTCCCCGCCCAGACAGGACGGGGTTAAAGGAACAGCCGCTTCGGGGGCTCTGGCTCACCCAGGCCGCGGGGAGGGAGGGGTACGGAGGAGGCAGGGCGAGCCTGCGGCGGCAGAGGCCGGCGTGACGTTGCAGCAGTCTGAGGCACGCAGTGCGTTCTCCCGGGGAAGTTGTCCCCGGATCACGGGACCCTGTCAGTGGCGGGCTGCACCGGCTCCCGGGAGGGGCGGTGTGGAGAGTGACCTGTGCTCACACACAGGCTTTTTGGAGGCGGCAGCAGCAGCCCCAGCGTCTCACACCCGTCTCTGGGGTCCGCGCTGATCGCCGCGGCTCGCGCCCTTCTCTGGAGTTCGTTTAGGCGGCGCTCTGAATCCCCTCTCCTTGCGTGCAGCGAAACAAAGAGGCAAGAAAAAGTCTCTTGCCTCTTCGGCAGCTGCAGACTTTTTCCCGGGCTCCCTCCCGGCTAGCTGTGGTGCGCTAACCCCTTCAGGCTGTGTTCACGCCGCCAACCCCAGTCCTCTCCCTGCGATCCGACCGAAGCCCAAGCCTCAGCTCCCAGCCCCGCCTGCCCTGGCGGGGGAGCAGACAAGCCTCTCGGGCTGGTGAGCGCTGCTCGGCGCCAAGCCTCTGTGCGGGAGTCTCTCCGCTTTTTCCTCTGCGCCCCTGTTGCTGTGGGATCCGCGCTGTTAGCTGCGGCTCGCGCCCGTCTCTGAAGTTCGTTTAGGCGGCACTCTGAATCCCCTCTCCTCGCGCACCAGGAAACAAAGAGGGAAGAAAAAGTCTCCTGCCTCTTCGGCAGCTGCAGACTTTTTCCCGGACTCCCTCCCGGCTAGCTGGGGCGCACTAACCCCTTCAGGCTGTGTTCACGCCGCCAACCCCAGTCCTCTCCCTGAGATCCGACCGAAGCCCGAGCCTCAGCTCCCAGCCCCGCCCGCCCCGGCGGGGGAGCAGAGAAGCCTCTCGGGCTGGAGAGTGCTGGTCGGCACCGCTCCTCCGTGCGGGAACCTCTCCGCTTTGCCCTCCGCACCCCTGTGGCTGCGCTCTCCTCCGCGGCTCCGAAGCTTCCCCCCTCTGCCACCCGCAGTCTCTGCCCGCGAAGGGGCTTCCTAGTGCGTGGAAATCTTTCCTCCTTCACAGCTCCCTCCCACTGGTGCAGGTGCCGTCCCTATTCTTTTGTCTCTGTTATTTCTTTTTTCTTTTGCCCTACCCAAGTACGGGGGGAGTTTCTTGCCTTTTTGGAGGTCGGACGTTTTCTGCCAGCGTTCAGTGGGTGTTCTGTAGGAGCAGTTCCACGTGTAGATGTATTTCTACTGTATCTGTGGGAAGGAAGGTGATCTCCGCATCTTACTCTTCCGCCATCTTCTCTCCTCCCTCAACTTTTGTTCATTCATTTCTTAGAAAGATCTCAATTTTATTGAGAAAAACTTCTCTCCTATAAGGTTTTACACCGTGGAAACAGTTATATTCTTTATCAATTTTTCAACAACTCTAATTTTATTTCCTCAAATATTTGAAGACAAATATAATTTCCTCAAATTTATCTTTTACATAGTCAAAGCCACAAGGTCAAGATTTCCTTATTTAACTTAGTTTGAAGTTCCTTCATTATTCTACTTACATTTTTCTCGTTTAATTTAGTTTTTCTGGCAATGATATTTTAAATTTTAAGTTTCTGTGTGACATGGACATACAGTAGGTGTGAAATTCACAAACAAAATGTCAAATGCAACATGCAGATTGTCGAAAGAATTGGAGAGAACTTGTTTTGGGAGTCTTGAAGACTCTTAAATGCCTTCCCTTACTTGAAGAATAATAAGAGAAGGTTGTGAAAACATTCATTTGTTAAGAATTAACCATAAAAAGAATGAAATTTTTCCATTTGCAACAACATGGATGGACTTGGAGAGTATTATGCTTAGTGAAATAAGTCTGACAGAGAAAGATAAATACTGTATGATATTACTTACATGTGGAATCTAAAAAATAAAACAACCTAGTGAGTGTAACAGAAAAGAAACAGACTTACAGATATAGAGAACAAACTACTGGTTACCAGTGGGAGAGGGAAAAGGGGAGGAGCAAGATAGGGTTAGGGAATTAAGAAGTACAAACTACTATGTATAAAATAAATAAGCTGCAAGGATGTATTGAACAGCACAGGGAAATTAGCCAATATTTTATAATAACTATAAATGGAGTATAACCTTTAAAAATGGTGAATCACTATGTTGTACACCTGAAACATATAATATTGTAAATCAACTATACCTCAAAAAAAAAAAATAAAAGAATAAATGAAGTTGTGTTAAGTTTTGCATACTGCTGCCACCTGGAGAGGAGAAGAGAGGTCAGCAGAATGAGACTTGTGAACCAAGAGAAATCTTGGAACTGAGAAAAGAAATATTTGCAGCCACATGAAGCAAGCACTCACTCTCTTGGGTAAAAACAACCATTGGTGGGAAGTGCCTGGTGATGGGGATTTTTATTTCAAAAAGTCCC
This sequence comes from Eschrichtius robustus, assembly GCF_028021215.1. Classification (NCBI taxonomy): domain Eukaryota; kingdom Metazoa; phylum Chordata; class Mammalia; order Artiodactyla; family Eschrichtiidae; genus Eschrichtius; species Eschrichtius robustus. The sequence goes on from NC_090829.1 coordinate 47,062,072, forward strand.
TAAAAATACCCTGAAAGAAAAGCCAGCTTTAAACAACAATATCCTAGAAGACCCCAAGACAGATTTTGAGGGTCCTACTTCAAACAAGAATTCTGCGCTGCTTCATTCCTCCCTTCCCATATACCTGCTCCGAAGTGGTGAAGCAATATACTTCATATGTTTCATATGTTCCCTACTTGTAACTTTATTTTGATAGGTTTCTTTAATTTCAAATTATATTTCCTTTTATGAAGGGATGACATACTTTCAGAATTCTTGACTATTTGTTTTAGTCATTATTTCATTTGTTTGCCATTATAAGTGTTTCTAAATGTTCTCATTTGGAAAAATCTGGGGGTTCATTATTTTATCTTCCTCTGTCTTCTGTCTTCTGAAGTCTAATGTTAAGGAAAATAGACCTAGAAATAGCTTACATTTTTTTTTTTTTTTTTGGTTATGTTCTAGGTCATCTGTTTGCTTTACTTGGTAAATTTTATGAGACTACAACACATTGATATTGCATACACAAGCTCTTTTAGCAAAGTTCACTTCTCTTATGTTTCATTTATTCTCTTCTTAATGGCAGTCTCTTCCTTTCCTGGGTCAATCTTATTAGTATCTCTTTATGAGTCCTAAAGCTTATACTATGTTCTTTTTATTATAAATAGTGCTAATTATGTGTTTTAAGTGTTAATAATTTATTTTTTAAATTCTATGAAATCATTGTTGCTTTCCCCTTAATGTCTATTCTAGGCATTATCAGATATGCTTTCATTTTATTCTACTATGTTATCTTTCATTTTTTAAGCAATGGATTATTCTTTTTAACCTGGTGCAATTGTTAAATAGTTTCTACCTAAAATTAAATATGTTCTTCTTCTATCTGTTGTATCTTTCAGCTGTTCTTTCCTATCTCATTCAAATTTTTTTCCAAAATATCTGTGTTTTAAATTTTTTGTTTATTTTCCTGTTTATCTTTTCATGATAGCAGCACTAACATGGATCCCTATAAATAAATGTGTGTACAGGGGCTTTCTTTTACAGATTTGATTGCACTGATTAGGGAAGAATAAATAATAAAAATACCAAATATATTTATTTACTAATAGCGCAATTTTGAAAAAGATAAAACATCTTTTAAATTATCAGAAAATTTGCAGTAATGTTGTGCTGTTGTCTAATGTTAATATCATTTAAAATATATAAGATAATATGCTAGTAAAACATAACAGCATATTTTTGACCCCAAAATTCAGGTACATATGTTCCTCTTGGAAGAATCTCCTACTCTTGACAACAGAGTAGGAACTGACTGATCTGGGAGACAGTGGCCCAATTGTTCTGTTCCTTTAGGTGATATCTTGAAGATTAGATGACCCCTCAGTTTATCTGGAGTCACCCATTAAGATGAGCATTTCTGATTAGTAACATTGAATTCCAAGGGGAATTCTGTCTACAACATTCATCACAAGCCACACTTATTTCTAAGTGATATGGCTGGTGTATAAGTGGTTCTCAGGAATGAGAAAATAAAGTGTATAGCTGTAGCTGATAATAAGTGCTTATTCTTGGCTACTATGGCCCCAGTTAAAAGGTTTTTCATTAAGTACCTGTGGATTTAGGCTTAAAGTAGTTCTTCTATTCTCTAAAGGCTCAGAAATTACTTAAAATCTTTAATTAAATAGGGGATTTTGATTATTGATTCAGAAGCAAATCTGATACTTATCCTTTTTACAATATGTTTAGAATGGTGACTTTTGAACCTCTTAACTCTGGCACATTAAAAATACACTTTCTGCATCATGACACTACACACACACACACACACACACACCTGAAATGCATAAAACCTATGCTGTACTCTGTTATTTCTCTTTTAGTCTGTTTCATTTGAAATAATAATAATGGCTCTCACAAACTAAATCTATTTTGTGACCCATAATAAGTGACAAACAACAAATTTAAAACAATACTTCAAAAGGCCCACAACCACAATAATTTGAGTTTGGCCAACATCAACTAATCAAAATAAAAGTCTGTGACGCCAAAGATTCTTATATTCAAATATAGGTTTCATTACTAGATTGGGACAAGACCTCCTCTAACAGAGATAGAGAATGGGGGAAGTATTCGTAAAAGTCCTTTATTGCCAAATCCTAAAATAATCTATAATTAAAACTCAGAGAACAAACTAGATATTCCCTTCAGGGCTATAATTGCAGAGAGATACTTCAAAGTGAATACTTCTTCAGACTTGGTTTAGACTAAAGTTACATTTAACATTGATTAGTAACACTTAAATCTGGTATCAGAAAGGTAACCAGGTATTTGCCTTTTATAAAACTTTACCCACTAATGTATCAATTACTGAAAAATATATGCAAAATTTGTGTTTATTGATTATATATTATGAATTTATTAATAATACATTATAGATTAAATTATGTCTTCCCCAAATTCATATGTTGAAGTTCTAACCCTCAGTACCTCAGACTGTGACTGAATTTGAAGAGAAGGTATTTAAAGTGGTAATTATGGTTAAATAAGGGTGTTATGGTGGGGCCCTAATCCAATCTGACTGGTGTCCTTATAAGAAGAGAACATTTAGGCAAACAGAGAGACACTATAGCTGCACATGGACAGAGGAAATATCACATGAGGACAGCCGGAAGGTGACCATCTACACACCAAGGAGAAAGGCCTCAGAAGAAACTAAACCTCTCGACACCTTAGTCTTGGACTTCTGGCCTTCAGAACTGTGAAAAAATAAATCTCTGCGGTTTAAGCCATCCAGTCTGTGGTATTATAGCAAACTAATACAATATGTTTCTTGGGGGAAAAAAAGCAAAATGAACTGTGCTAAGTGTTTTCTCTCTTTTATTGTTTCACACTAGTAGAAAATCAAACATTAGATCTATAAAACCAAAATCTCAGTCACTTTATTCCATTTGATGTCAGATGCCTAAAATATCATTGTGGTGCCTAGAAGATAATCAGAAATAAGTAAGTTATGAATAAGTAGTATTGCTAGACAAACTTAAAATGATAGCAGATTTCACAAAGTGCAGATGGGGAGGAAAATAAAACGAAACCATAAAATAAACAACCCAATATTCTTTGTTTTCTAATGACTTCACCTCAACAGTAACAAAAAAATTTGTCTTGTCATTAAATCTCAGAGGTCTTAAGAAAGCAGCTGGGATGTCATACAGGTGTGGTTTTAGGTAGGTTATTTAACTGCACCATGACTCATTTTTGTCATGTTCAAAACATTCGTGTAACAGAAATACCTACCTCATAACATTGTCTTGTACATGAAACGTTAGTGCACATAAAGCAACTTAGTGTTTCCACAAAGTAAATGGTAAAAAATATTAAATGTTGAATGTTGAAATATCAGAAATATTGGTTCTGATTCTAAAAATTGTTATTTTTTACAAATGCACATAGCAGAATATTTTTCCACAAACTATAATGTTCCCTGAAATCTAATGAATAAAATTAATAAAAATAATATTACTAAGACCAATAAAATAAAGTAAAATAAAAGCATCAAGAGAAAATGAATCTAGAAACAAATAAAACAAACAAGAATTAGCAAAAATCTACATATGAAGAAGAATGGGAGAGAAGAAAATGTTTCTTCCTGTGAATAATCTATAAATAATTTATAGATTAGAAAAGCCATCTTAGACTTATGAATTTTCCGGTAAGATATATGGTTTCAAATATTCAAATTAATGACCACAATATCAAGCAATAGTCACAGTTTACCAGATAAGGTTCTCTTTGCCAACCATATTGAATATTCAAGCTCAGTTTCACAAACAGCCCACGTTCAATTCACATGTACTATGTGTTACGCAGGACTTGTAGGAGAGGAAAGGCATGCCTAATTAAAATGTCAACATTTGTTTTTGATGAAATGACATATATTTCTTTTCTAACTTAATTTGTATTCTTTGACTTTTAAAATTGTTCTTGGCTATAAAAATGTGGCATTTCAGGGACTATTCCAATTGACATTACATAAGTTCTTTCAATAGACGTTTCATAGGTAATTTAGCTTCTTGATCCACCTTCCCCTCTCTTGAATCTTAATAGTGGTTATTTCCAAAACTCAACTCTTGGAACATTCTCTTCTCTCCTTGCAGAATTACCCAGGCTCACAATCTGAGCTTTACATGGCTGCCTACATAGTTTAAATCTCTGACGTTTTTTCCATTTGATTTATAAGCTGCATCACTCAGCTTTCTATGTGGTAGCTAACTAACCATCCCTTAAAACTCAATATGTCACATATGAAGAGTATTTCTTTCCTCAATAAACACTTCCCTCCTCTTATTTCAGTTTCTGTTGGCTGCGTTCCCATTCTTAAAATCACCTCGGTTTGAAACCAGAAAGTAATCTTTTAGTCATTGTTTTCCTTCAGGTTCTATATTTGTCCAACTTCTGAAATCTACGTCTCAGTTCCATTCTCCTTTATCTTCACTATTATGATTCTACCTGGGATATTACCTCCTTACAGTCCAACTACAGAAAGGGTCACTTCACTGATACCTTAGTTTCTAGGCTTTGATCTTTTCAATACATCCTCCTTGCTATTGCCAGAGTAATTAGACTACTGAGTTATGTCACTTCTTCAAAATTTACAAAGCCTCTCTCTTTCTTCTTTTAAAATTTATTTATGTTTAATAAATAAATGATATATATATTTAAGGTATACAACATGATGATTTGATATACAAATACACAGTGAAATGATTACTACAGTCAAGCTAATTAACATATCCATCTCAGCACATAGTTACCATTTTTGTGTGGGTTGCGAGCACCTGAAACCTACAATCTTAACAAATTTCTGGTATTCAACACAGTATTATTAACTGTAGTCATTCTGTATATTAGATATCTAGATTTATTCATCCTTGTGACTTTGTACACTTTGACCAATATCTCCCCATTTTCTGTACCCTCTGGACCCTTGTAATGACCTTTTTATTTTCTGCTTCCATGTATTCAACCTTTTAGATTTCACATAGAAGTGAGATAATGCACTATTTTTCTTTCTGTGTCTGGCTTTTCACTTAGGATTATGTCCTCCAAGTTTGTATGTACTTTTAGGAAATGAAATCAGTACCTCAAAGAGATACCAGCACTCCTATGTTCATTGCAGCATTGTTCGTAGTAGCCAAGATGTGGGAATAGCATAAGTGCCCCTCCATGGATGAATCGATAAAGAAATTGTGGTATAGATATACATATAGATAGATAAATATAAATATTACTCTATCTTAAAAAAAAAGAAAATCCTGCCTTTTATGACAACAAAAATATTTCCTCTCTCTGAATTCTAAAGCCTCAAATCGTCTTGACTATCCCACTTGTATTCTTCTATATGCTGCTACTTTCACTCACTCATTCTTGATTCCAGTCTTATGGTTGGCCTTGGCCTGGAATGATTTCCCATTTTATTCTATCCATATCCTACTAATTCTTTAAGATCTACTTGCTAATATTTCCCCTTGAGAATGTAATGCTTGGTGAGTTTTCTTACCTCTCACCTTCACAACACTTGCTGACTGCATCAAGTGCTTAGGCTCTAACCTCTTGAGTTGTTTGTTGCTACTGGTACACTGAACACAGAGTATTAAATTGGGAAGAAACTGTGACAAAGACCAGTCCAGATTTTTTATGTTACAATTAAGAATCCTGGACTTTGCTACATTTAATATTCGAAAACTTCTAGAAGGTAGGATGAATGTTATATCATTCCTCTGTATTCTAACCCCCTCCATCCATGCACTTAGGCCAGTGCCAAGATTCCATTAGGTACTAATTAATTCTGTCATCCAACTGTATTATGTGACTTCAATTCTGTCTTAGAAGCTGAATTTTAAGCTTTTTGATGTTCTATAATTCTTCTGTACTCTAGGACATATCTATTTGAGTTAAGGCTATATGAGGTACTAATATTTCTTGACATGTAATTTTTCTCTCTTATATGTATATATAAATATAATATATATGAATTTATATTATAGACATACATATTCTCCCATATTACTGATGTGGACACTAGTCATTTACATGGCTGGTACGTGGTGAAGCTATGTTTAAGATAAGTCAGGTATCAGAGACTCCTCAGATAACTTCCATGTTATACTTCCTCTTAGGTACTTAAAAACAGTGGCTAAATAAATATATGTACTTCTGTTAGGTTGATTATGTAGCTGGTATTTAAGTTCTTTGTGATACCAAAATAATTTCATTGGATCCATTCTATGATGAAAACTATTCTAGTGTGAATTCCAATAAATAAGGCATGTATTGAGCAAATATTAATTAAGTACTATTTATGAGCCAGGCACTAAGCTTGTACTAAGAAATAAAATGATTCTCAGATGGTGCTTTTATAGGCATGTGACATCTTCCCTCCTTCGACACAAAGCACACAGGACATGTTTGGTAGTGTGGTGACAGATCTTTGAAGACAGGTACATTAACCAACTGGATTCTAAGATAAAAGCACCTCGATTTTGTATGACAATATGGACAGAGTCTTGATACAAATAGGTGAGTTGGTATAGTGCCAAAATGATAGGAGAACTCTCTACTGAAAAGAAAAGAATACAGAAGAGAAGAGAGAAGCAAAAAGAAAAGAAAAAAAAAGAAAAGAAAAGAAAACCCTTTATCTGCAACTCTGATGTCCTGAATCGTAGTGAGAGACCCATTTTTTATTTTTACAACTTAGCTTTTAGTGTACAAAATTCCAGTATGACTCGCATGTTAATTTGTGTATTTTTGTATAATTTAATTCATATCAGTGATCACTGACCACTGTATCATTTGCTGGCTGGTACATTTCTTCAGTTTCCTTGAATGCCAATCCTGTGTCCTCTGATTTATGTAGGCAAATCGACTAGATTGGAGTGAGTGAGAGATTAGAATATGATGTTGTTTCTTTCACTTTGCAGTTTTGTTCTTTTACTGAAATCCCATATCAAACGCTAAGTAGTTGCACAGATAATTTATAATAATAGCTGTCACTAACATGATGTTTACTCTGTGCCAGGCACTGTTCTACAAAATTTACACCTGTAATTCTTTCAAATAGCATTAAACCCTATGATATGTGTGCTAATATTATTTTTATTTTTTAGATGAGATTAATTAGCTGATCCAAGATGACATAACTAGGAAATGGCAGTGCCAATATTTGAATACAGTCAGCCTGGCTTTTACATTTTTGTTCCTAATTACCATGTTTTACCCACTCTTAGGAGTTTGACAGAAAGTGACAATATACATGTTTTTGATTACTTATTTTCTACATCATGACATTTGAATTTGATACTAAATACATTCTGACAGTGCGGCTCACTAATATTTTTATTTGAGTGATAGAAAAAAATAAATGATTGTAGAATTATTTAAAGATAGACCAGCACAAATAAGGAGCTAAACATTGCCAATAAATGTCACAATTAGGATGTCATAGGAGTAAATTTCTGAAAAATAGATTTGATAACTTTGCTTTACGAGGATGGAAAGGGAGACTGAAGGAAATATGAGCATTAGTAAGATATTTATCTTCTTATACTTTTTCCTATAGTCATTCTGGTTTCTATATTAAATTCATTGTTAAGCCTCTTATCTAGTGACCTGTTTATCTCCTCATGGACAGAATCTTTTCTGTTTTCTGTTGATTGAAGAAGTTATTTATTTGTTTATTTTTGCCATCCTAAAAAACACCAGTAAGAATCAAGTTAAATGTTAGAATTCATATATTTGGTGAGCAATGTTTAAGCTGAAACTTGAAAGATAATAGAATTTCCTAAGTAAAGTGAAAAGGTGGCAAGTATTTTAGGTTGTGGAAACAGAATGTGTGACTATCCAGAGATGAGAAGTAAGTCATATTTGGAAGGTAGAGTTAGAAGTGGAAATAGATGAGACAAGACATAATCATGAACGCAGGACCCTGAAAGTTTTTGTTGAGAGAGTGGTACTTAGTCCTAAATACAATGGAAAGCTGTTGAATGGATTTGAGAGGAGAGTTATCCAGGGACACATACAATAATGGTTATTCCAGGTTCATCACAGAAAATGATTTCAAATGAGGTAAATGTGAATTAAGCAAGATCAGTAAGGAGGGTCTCCTAGAAATGTATTTTAAGTGATGATGATCTGGACAATGCTTTGGCGTTTAGAATAAAGAGCAACAACACTTTTAGAGTATGATAGAGGAAGACAGTAGACTTGATAATAGGCTGAATATGTCAATAAGGGAGAAGAAAGAGTCACTGTGGCATTCTGACTTGGTAACTGGGTATGATGGCACCGTTCATTGAAACAAGGAATACTGAAGGGAAGGCAGGTTTTGAAATGTTGAATTAGAGATGCTTGTGGAGATGTCCAACATATGATGTGGTGAGCAGGGATGGAAACTGGTGAGTAGGTATGTTTTGATATGTAGATTTCTGAATATTTAATGTGGGGTAATGCTTGTAAATATGGTTACCCAAGGAGAGGGTTCCAGCAAAGAGGACAAGGTTAAACCCCTAGGGAAACTGATTTTAAGAGAGAAGGCAATGAATGGGTATTTTCTAAAGTGGCTGAACAGGAGAAGCCATGGAGGGAAGATTAAAACCATTAGAAGAACAGAATCAAAAAAAAAGTGTTAAGAGGTTAAATGTGTTGCCCCCAGAGGAAAATATAAAAATGTTTGGTTGATTTGGAAATGTTAACTAGATGTATCTTCTCTAGTTTATATTATCTTATATAGAAAAAAATCATGTGTATTTTTGGTGCTGTAATAAAAGGAGAAATGAGAGTGCTTTTTGTTTCATTTTGGTTATTGTTTTTGTTTTTTGCTCTGCATCTAATATAAACAAAACCAACTCCTGCTACTTTTTTTGAAAGCAAATATCTTTACAGCTTGAACTTTGAAACACCCAGCAAAATTCTAGAAAATTAAAAGAGGAAGCAGTTGAAAACAGTGTCTAAAAAACTTAATTTCCCCCTTTCCCTTTATAGGTTCAATGTATAACCTTGTTTTTGTTCTAGTATGGGATCAAAGGTTGCACTTTCTCAGCTAAGCATTATCACCTACAGGAAATTTTCCTTGAACTCTCAAGCTTGGCTAAGTTTCCAATGTCAACTCTCCCATAGCAACCTGTGCTGCAATCTTAAAATCATGTTGAATTTTTTTTCCCTTTTTGCTAGACATTAAAGTTAAAAGGCATGGAGTGTCAAGAAATGTGGAACTAAATTTTCATTTATATATGCTAAAATTGAGGTTAGCTATGTCCTCCCTCTGATCTTTAAGGTAAAAATTAATTTTGCTCAATAAGAATTCTGCCGTGAATAAACAAATTGAATGAAAGAAAACAAGAATTGTCTTCATTCCTTACATGCAGGTTAATAGGGCAAGATTCCAGGCCATATGAGCTCCATCTGGTAAGTCCTTTTCATTTTTGGGGGGTAGTGTCAGGAATCATTGGGGGATTGCTCCTCTTGGTGATTATAAAATAATTCCCTTAACTGCAATTATTGAATTTTTTTTGATCCAAGCGTACAGAATTTTTGTAAGTTTCTCCTTAGGGAAAATTTCTAACAGATCTAAGGTTTGTTTATTCCTTTCTCTCCTGTGTAAGAGTAGATTTTTCTCAGTAGTTGAAACTTGTGAGAGCTCCAAGACAGAAAATTGCACAACTTCCTTTTCTAGACCCCTATCATCATGGTTATTTCCCCCTAAACTGTTCATTCATTCATTCATTTTTTTCCAGAACTGTGCTATGACTCTTTCATTTTAAGTAAGGAAGAAAATGGAAGCAATCTTATATGAAAGTTTAAGTTATTAAGATTTGTTATTATAGGAATTTAATATAATAGAGCAATGTATTTTGCAAATCTTGCAAATCATTTATATGGGTTAAATTAAAAGACTTTTCTAGTCTGTCCAGATATCCTATGCTTGTTGTATATTTAACTATTTGACCACAGTGGGGAAAAATTACTTAATTAGACCTTCATTTGAAAAGTTTGTAATTATAGAATTGCCTCATGTATTTTATTTTATTGACTTTTAAATAATAAATATATATAGATTTACAGTTATGAAAGATAACATTTATTTGTAATTAAAACTTGATTAATATTTTCCCATAGTGCCTTGAAATCAGGGAACCCATCAAGAGGACATGAAAAGATAGACCTCACTCCCCTTTCTGTGTTTTCTAAGAAGATTAAGTGTTCTTTTAAAAAAATTCAATTTTGAGATAATTGGAGTTTTGTACTGCAGTTGTTAGGAATAATACTGAGAGATTCAGAGATCCTGGATTGCCTGTCTCTCCAATGGTAACAACTTGCATAACTATGATACACTATCACAACTAGGAAATTGACATGGATGCAATCCATCAAACTGGCTCAGAATTCATCAGTTTTACATGCAACCATTTGAGTATGTTTATGTGTATTTTGTACACAGTAATTCTATGTAATTTCTGTGTAGTGTTATCACATGTATAGATCTGTGTGACCAGTACCACGGTTAAGATACAGAATATTTCCATCACAAGCATTCCTCATGCTACCCTTTTATAACCTCAGTCACTACCTATCTCCCTCCTTCCTTTCCTAGCCGTGAAGTTTCCGTTTTGAAACTGGCGATTGTAAGTCCTCCTGGTTTTTTTTTCTCTTATTTTTTTTTTTTTTTTAGTTAAAATGCTATGCTTATATTGGTTGAAAAGGGGGTAAAGTTATATTGTTTTCCCTGTTTGTCCAATTTTGGCCCTTTGTTCTTGTCCAAAAACTGTCTTGGTGAATGTCTGGCATTTACAATTCATATTTCATTTAATTAGATTGACGATATGAATACAGAATTAGAAATAAGGGCATATTCTGTATGGGGAGGGAATATAGAGAGATATTAGTACACATAATAATAATAACCGAATATACTTTCATTTAACACTTGCTTGGGGAAATATTCATTTCTTCTATCAATCCCTGAAATGGGAGGAGGATAGATTTTCTGATTGGCAGTTTAGAAACTATCCTAGGAATGACAAGGAAAAAGTGGAGAATCCATAATGAAATAAGCACTTATACTTATTTCTGATGGTAGGGTATGTGAGTTTAATCACTTTGGATAGCACTTTGGCAATACAGAGTCAAGCATTAAAATTTTGATTTGTTTTCCAACTCTGAAAGTGTATTTTGAGAAAATTATCTTTAGATGTTTGTTCTCATCTTGTCATTTCTGAACTCATAATATCACACAACAAAACTACTTAACAGACCAAGAGAGGCAAATAGATAAATTATGGAATATTTATTTGAAGCAATTGTATTTTAACAAATAAAAATAATCTTCATACTGAATTTGTAATAACATCGAAGTGTTTAATTTGTCATGTTATATGAAAACATCAGTATTTAAACCGTTTAGTTTATTAAAATATGCACACAGAGTGTGGGAAGAAATCCAACTATGTTAGCAGTTTTATGTTTGAGTAATGTTTATCTTCTTTTCCAAAATTCCTTTGAAAAGTCTATAATGTTTCTCCTTTAATTAGTTTTAAATACAAAAGGAGTGAGTGAATACAAGCAAAATGTGCAGAAATATTACAAGAAATTTTAAAAAAAGATTAAAAAATGTATAGTGCTCTATCTGTGACTCTCCCCTTTCCATCATTGCCCCATTCAACAGAGACAATCACTTTTAACTATTATGCATTGCTTCTGGTATTTTCCTAGGTGTTTCTACCGAAAATTGTTTCCCGATTCATCAATTTTAAATTCACTTTAAAATCTATAATTTCAGTAGATGAAAAATTTTACTTCCTTCCATCACTCTACCTTCTGGCCATACTCCCAAAATAGTTCAGTCACAATTTCTTGGCTTAGTACTTGTATGTTCTTTGTAAATGTTGTATATTGTATGCCTTTATGAATAATTTCTCACTGTGAACCCAAGAAGTGTACTATGATTAAATTTCCTTTCTTGTGCAACTTTCTGTTATTCTTGGCATTGATAATTCTCTTTTTTGTGTGCTTAATTTTCTTTAAACCCATTATTAAGTTATCCCTACCTAATAACATTGCAAAATCTACCGTTGTATCTAATTTCAGTCAACCAAATCTATTTAAGAAATTTGTCCATTGCGTTTGCTCTTTTCTGAAGCACTAGGACCCTGCATGCCTTTGCTGAAATTTGGAATGTTCTCCATAGTGCTACGGTTTGGTTGTCATCTGAGACTTCTCTTGCTTTTACTCTGAAAATCAATCTAATAAATTTCTTCAAGTTTATCTTCTAACACCTTCACTGATTTTTTTTTTAATTTCAACATTTAAATAATTACTGTAAACGGTGTGTGTGTGTGTTTGTGTGTGTGTGTCTATGTGCCTCAGCCTCATTCTGGTCTCCCTACTATGTAACATCCTGTTCTTATTTCCTCATTCTTTATTAAATGAATTATAACTCCTTCTGCTCATTGCATTTTCTCTGATTTTTCCTAGTCCCCTTAATTCTCTTTAGTGGGTTTTTTCCCTTTCATGTTGGAAGTTCTTCACAAATGTCCGATGATGCTTCTTTATGTATTATATTTGAATGAAGCCCTTAAGAGTTACTGGAATGTCTTGTTGGAAGACTCTACTCAATCAGCAGTCACCTACCAGCATCTCATAAACCCGATTGTTTGTTTACATTAGTAGGCCAAGTCAGGATAATGGTTTCAAAATAAAGGTGGGTTAAAAAAGGGAAAAAAAAGGTAGGTGAAGGAGACTGCCCGGAAATTAAGTAGTATGATTCCTTCCCACCCAACCCCACCCCCTGTTTTTCTTTTTTTTTTTTCTGACAAGCAGACTTCAATAGTTAACAGAATCTTAATATAATGTTGAATCTGTGATTTTAATCTCTAAAGTGGTGTGAGTGGGCTTTATCAATTTCTGGGGTTTCATATGGGATTTTGAATAATTGGGAGGCCTCCGGTTTTACATTCAAAAAGGATTTGTGGTCTTTTCTCTAGGGCACATTGCTTCTCTAGGTCAGTTAAGTTTTTCCACAGAGTCATGCTATAATCACCTTCCTGGGATAAAAATGCCTTACACCTAGAATTCTGGGATTGAATAGGGCACATTGATGGTCTGGGCATATTTTCATTTGGAACATTATTCCAGTCCTTATCTGTGACAGGATTTCTAAGTCTTCTGACCTAGAGAATATACCTGTTTCCTTCAGAATTGGATAGAAGTGGATAGAATCAGTCTTTAGGCCTAACTGCTCTTTATTTTTTATTTTTAAAAAATTTTTTAAACATCTTTATTGGAGTATAATTGCTTTACAATGGTGTGTTAGTTTCTGCTTTATAACAAACTAAATCAGTTATACATATACATATGTTCCCATATCTCTTCCCTCTTGCATCTCCCTCCCTCCCACCCTCCCTATCCCAGCCTTCTAGGTGGTCACAAAGCACCGAGCTGATCTCCCTGTGCTATGCGGCTGCTTCCCAGTAGCTATCTATTTTACATTTGGTAGTGTATATATGTCCATGCCACTCTCTCACTTTGTCACAGCAGATGCTAATACAATTCTTTTGTTTTTCAGCCTTTTCATCCCTCACCTCCACCCACACCCACCTTTTGTTAAGTGTCTTTCTGACTTTGAAGAGGTACATGAGTTCTATAAACCTATTGCTCAGGGGTATTTTCTTCTGCAGGCATGAAGATAACCTTCCTAATTTCTACAAAATTATTTACTATTCTTCCAATTACTTTCAGTCTTCATGCACAGTAATGTAGACTTACAATTGTCTCCTAGTTTCTATTTTCTAAATCAAAATTGCTATTTGTGTTTCTTTTTCTCTGTGTTTAAGATGACTTTTAAAGAAGAGGAAGTATAGGAAATACAGCTACTTGTGTCAATACTGTGTATTCTTTTTAAAAATGTTTTTTATGGCGGTAAAAGTCACATAATATAAAGCATACTATTTTAACCATTTTTAACTGTACAGTTCAGTGGCACTAAGTACATTCACATTGTTGTGCAACTCTCACCATCATCCATCTTCCGAATTTTTCACCTTCCTAAACTGAAACTCTGTCCCCATTAAACATTAACAGACATAGAGAACAAATGTATGTACACCAAGGGGGGTGGTGTGGATGGACTGGGAGATTGGGATTGACATATGTACACTACTATATATGAAGTAGATGGCTGGTGAGGGCCTACTGTATAGCATAGGGTAAAAAAGAAAGAAGATACAATATGTTTGCATGACATATATTAAGTTAACCTTAAAAATGCATTCCAATATACATTAGGTGCAGACAAATACTGTTTGATTCCACTAATACTGTGCATTCTTAAAAGCATAACATTGAGGCTTCACTGGTGGCGCAGTGGTAAAGAACCCACCTGCCAAAGTAGGGGACATGGGATCGAGCCCTGGTCTGGGAAGACCCCACATGCAGAGTTGTGCCCATGCGCCACAACTACTGAGGCTGCTCTCTAGAGCCCCCGAGCCACAACTACTGAGCCTGTGCACCTAGAGCCCGTGCTCCGCAGCAAGAGAAGCCACTGCAATAAGAAGCCCATGCACTGCAACGAAGAGTAACCCTTGCTTGCTGCAACTAGAGAAAGCCCGCACGCAGCAACGAAAACCCAATGCAACCAAAAAAAAAAAAAAAAAAAAGCATAACATTGAGCATAAACTGCAGAAAAACATGTGATTCGAATTATATAAAATCAAATCCAGTAAAAACCAAATACCATGTTGTTTAAAGACATACACATATGTGGTAATTTTAACGGAAAACCTGGGGATGATTACCATAATATACAGAATAGTGTATATATTGGAAGTAAGGAAGGGAATAGAGTCAAAAAAGAATACTCAGAGAGCATCACATATATTGGCAAAGTATAGCCATCCAGTCTTTTATGTATACAAAAGATTTCATAATGAAAAGAACTTAAAAATTAAAAAAAAAATAAAAGAAGGGGAAGTATAATGTCTATACCTCACTATCTTGATACAGGAAATTTGTATTGCTTTTATTTTTATTTATTAACAATGTTTTTTCCTATTTCTTCCCTCTCCCCACCCTCCCCTTTCCCTCTGGCAACCAACTGTTCTCTGTATCTATAACTCTGTTTCTGTTTTGTTATGTTTGTTCATTTGTTTTGTTTTTCAGATTCCACTCATAAGTGAAATCATTGTCTTTCTCTGTCTTTCTCTTTCTGTTAGCATAATACCCTCTAGGTCCATCCATCTTGTCACAAATGTCCAGATTCCATTCTTTTTTATGGCTGAGTAATATTTCATTGTATATAGGTACTGCATCTTCTTTATTCATTCATCTATTTATGGGCACTTGAGTTGCTTCTAAATAATGCTGCAATGAACATAGGGCTACATATATCTTTCTAATTAATGTTTTTTTTTTTTTTCATGTAAACACCCAGGAATGGAATAGATGGATTGTATTGCAGTTTATTTTTAATTTTGAGGAGTCTCCATACTGTTCTCCATAGCGGCTGTGTCAACTTACATTCCCACCAACAGTGCAAGGGGGGTTGCCTTTTCTCCACACCCTCACCAACACTTGTTATTTGTTGTCTTTTTGATAATAGCCATTCTGATAGAGGTGAGATGGTATCTTATTGTTACTTTGACTTGCAATTCCCTGATGGTTATTGATGTTGAGGATCTTTTCATGTGCCTGTTGGCCAACTGAATATCTTCTTTGGAAAAATGTATATTCGGATTCTCTGCCTATTTTTTAATTGGACTGTTTGAGTTTTTTTTAAATGTTGAGTTCTTTGTATATTTTCAGTGTTAACCACTTTTCAGATATATCATTTGAAAATATCTTCTCCCATGCAGTAGGTGGCCTTTTCATGTTGTGGATAGTTTCCTTTGCTGTGGAAAAACTTTTTAGTTTGATGTAGTTCATTTTTTTTTTTTTTTAATTTTTGCTTTTGTTTCGCTTGCCTGAGGAGACATATCCAAAAAATATTACTAAGACTGATGTCAGAGAGAGTACTGTCTATGCTTTCTTTTAGAAGTTTTATGGTTTCAGGTCTTATATTTAAATCTTTAATCCATTTTCAGTTTATTTTTGTGCATGGTGTGAGAGAGTAGTCTGATCTGATTCTCTTGCATGTAGCTGTTCAGTTTTCCCAACACCATTTATTGAAGCGGCTGTCTTTTTCCCATTGTATATTCTCACCTCCTTTGTTGCAGATTAATCACCCATATAAGTGTGGGTTCATTTCTGGCCTTTCTATTCTGTTCCACTGATCTGTGTGTCTGTTTTTGTGCCAGTATCATACTGTTTTGATTAATGTAGCTTTGTAGAATAGTTTCAAATCTGGGAATATGGTACCTCCAGTTTTGTTTTTCTTTCTCAAAATTGTTTTGGCTATTCAGGTCGTTTGTGTTTCCCTATAAATTTTAGCATTTTTTCTTCTAGTTCTGTGAAAAACGCCATTGGTATTTTGATAGGGATTGCATTTATTCTGTAGATTGCCTTGAGTACTGTGGTATTTTAACAATTCTTCCAATCCAAGAACACAGCATATCTTTCCATCTGTTTGTGCTGTCTTCAACTTCTTTCATCAGTGTCTTATAGTTTTCTGAGTACAGGTCTTTTACCTCCTTAGGTGGGTTTTTTCCTAGGTATTTTATTATTTCTGATGTTATCATAAATGGGATTGTTTTCTTTACTTCTCTTTCTGATAGTTTGTTTTTAGTGTATAGAAACACAACAGGTTTCTGTATATTAATTTTGTATCCTGCAACTTTACTGAATTCATTGATGAGCTGTATTGCTTTTAAATTGAACTTCCCTGGTGGCACAGTGGTTAAGAATCTACCTGCCAATGCAGGGCACATGGGTTCGAGCCCTGTCTGGGAAGATCCCACATGTTGTGGAGCAACTCAGCCTGTGTGACACAACTACCGAGCCTGCACTCTAGAGCCAGTGAGCCAAAACTACTGAGCCCACATGCCACAACTACTGAAGCCCATGCACCTAGGGCCCATGCTCCACAACAAGAGAAGCCACCACAATGAGAAGCCCATGCACCAGAACAAGGAGTAGACGCCACTCGCCACAACTAGAGAAAGCCCGTGTGCAGCAATGAAAACCCAACACAGCCAAAAATAAGTAAATAAATAAATAATTTCTAAAAAATTTTGTAGGAATTTTTAACTGGTAAGATAAAAATATAGGCAAGTTTAGATCATTGGAATAATCAAAATTACTTCTTCCAAGAGTGGAGAATGGTAATAAAGCATGTTTAAGGTTGAAATAATTAAAGAAAGGGACCAAGAATGAGGTTTAGCATCAGACACAGCAGATATCAGAGAAATAAACATGAGGTTGGAGAACAAGGTGACCTAAAATGAGGACAAATTTTTCATTTGATTTTGAACTTTGGATTGCAAATCACAAAGACCTCTGGAAGAACCCTCCAGAAGATGTTTCTGATCAGTGAAATGTGAAAGAAAAGGAAATATATATGTATACACACATACACATACCCATACGTAAACACATTTTATACATTTAAGGTAAGGTGACTGTGATGGACGATTTGATGTGTCAACTTGGCTAGGCCATCATACACAGTTTTTGGTCAAACACCAGTCTAGATGTTGCTGTCATGGTATTTTTTTGAGATGTGATTAACATTTAAATCAGTAGGCTTTGGGTTAAGCAGATTACCCTCCATAGTGTGGGTGGGCCTCATCCAATCAGTTGAAGGCTGAGGTCTCCAAGAAAGAATAATTTCTGCCAGCAGACTGTCTTCAGACTTCAGCTGCAACATTAACTCTTCCCTGAGTTTCCAGTCTACCCTACAGATTTTGGTCTTGCCAGTCCCCATGATGGTTTATGTCAAAATAAAATAAATCTCTTAATATATTATATTTACACATTCTATTTCTCTTAATATATTATATTTACACATTCTATTGCTTCTGTTTCTCTGAAGAACCTTGACTAATACAAAGATCACTGTGGGTTTTTTTTTTTAATAAGAAGACCACCCAAAATATTTTACTACAGTAGGAAAGGTTAGAGTCTCTACAAAAATCAGTCCATGTGTTACTCCAGATTCTGATGTGGCTCTAACAGAAGTTTGTGGTGTTAGCTAACTGCCACTGCTGTTCCTACAGATCCCTAGGCCCCATGGGCAGCACAGACTGACAAAGAGGTACACACTGAAGTATTTATGCTTTGGCAGACAGTGCGTAGCAGAGTCTGGCTTCTGCATCAGTCACCTGGAGGGGACTGGTGACAGGACCTTGTGAAAGTGCAAGGCAGATAATGGCAACTGTAATCAAATGGGATAGGAAGGGGAAGGGGGAAAGAAAATGTGGTTAGAAATAAGACATATGCTTCTCTACCACTTATAGCCCCCGTGGGATTTTGTCAGGCACAATAATTCAAGGGGCAGCTATGAAGTTGCCCTATGAAATTGAGCTTGTTTAGAAACTGTGGCTAGCTTAGAAAAACATCTCCTTGTACTTGCTCTCCTTTCTCCCTCATTTTATATCCCTTTTATCCCTCACTTTTGCTTCCTAGCAATTATACTACTCAATTAACTGTTAGCACATGCACTTTTGCCTCACATCAATTTATTTTGTATGGGACTCAGGCTAAAATAAGGCCCCTGGGAATTGTACAATATTTTGTCCAGGTAAACTCACAATTCCACACTTTAGTGAGGAATAAAGATGTACCTGTGCTGCATCTGAGGTAAATACCGTAAACATTAACGTGTTTAAATGTTAATTACAGCAGGTTGGTAGGCTCAAATGAATATAATGAATTCAAGAATAAAATGTGTCATTTATTATTAAGAAAATACAAATAAAATGGTGTTGTTTGAACTACGATTCTTTTGAACCAAAAGTATCAATTAATGTGTACGTCTTGGGAGGTGCATTCTTAAAGCTAATATAATATGCAGTTATGGAAAAATAAATAGATTTCAAAGGGTTTCTCTTTCATGTTTTTCTTATATTTTGATATACTAGTTGAGAGTTAAATATAAAAATGCAATTCAAATTCCACTATCTCATTCTCCAGAAAAATTAACAGAACTTTTTGTGTGCATATTGCTTTATAATCTATAGTGATAATAACCTTTTGTTAGCATTCACTATACTAGAAAACAAGTTTTTGGCAGATATTAGTGACAGTTCCCAGAATAATTGGGTTATCCCTGGTGTTGAATAATTCCAATTTTCAGACCCGTGCTCTGAAAAGATTTATAAGGGTTACTTATATTAACATATGAAAATGTAGAGAAAAAAATTGATTTTGATGAATAAAGGCAGTTTCATAATTAAATCTCTAATAATATATATTAGGGTATCCCTGACCTAACCCATTACTAGGTCCCCTCTTTATCTTCCTATTCTACTCTCTCCATCCTTGCATAATGCTTTTCTGAATCATCTTGAGTCTTTTATAACTTTATTTTTAAAAAGCCTACTCTCTAGAAACCCTTTTTTCCTACCTTTAATCCAGATTGAGGTTTCCCCATTTAGTTCCTCTGTTCAAGGTAGCTAAGTTCTCTGTATAATAACTAAAAGTTCTCCATTTTAAAATTTACTTTCTGAATAAACAGAGGATCAGAGAGGAGGCTATGCCCTCCTCCTGGGCTTTAACCTACCTGAGTGGTAGGATTAAAAATAAATTTAGAATCTTATTTTGGAATTTGAGGGCCAGGAACTTTGGAGGACCAGAAACACATCTTAGAGCTGTGAAATATTTTATTCTAACATAACTGTGCATCTGCATTGAAACACAATGTATAATTCTACAGAATCCATGTTTGTTATGAAAAGATCATTTTATAGTAGATATAATTAGAAATCGTTCTTCTAGTTGTTCACCATTTCTTATATAATTCTTTTTCCTTCCCTTTATTATTTCTCTGAACCATATACCACCTTAGCATGATTATTTTTGTTCCATAAAACAATTACCTATAAAGATTCTCTTGAAAATATATTTAAAGAGAGTACCTTTGAGGCTACAGAAAGACACATAATGATACAAGGTGTAAAGAGAAAAAAGGCATAGACAGGGTTAGATTGGGAAAATCTTGACTAGCAGTAAGAAATTTTGATTCTTTTCATAGATAATAGAAGGAGGGAAAATTTAGGCTTTTGAGAAGAATGTGATATAATTAGATCTGAACTTGAGAAACTAACCTGGTGTCCACGCAATGGACGAGAATAGAGCATAGCAATGGAAGACTGAATGAGAAACTAAGAAATAGTTCAGGTAATGGACAAGGGAGTGTTTGAACTGGAAGCAGGAGCTAAGGATTTCCTATAGGGTATGACCTCAACATTTCCTCCTCACAGAAAACAATTCAGTGTTTGGAGAACCTCTTTACTCTCATGGCTGTGTTTATGAAACCAAACTGTGAAATTGGCAACATTTGCTTTTTGAGTTTTCCATATGGCTGCCTATCAATCCTCATCCCCTTGGCGATAAGATCTCTTATTTTTCCACACTATTAAATCCTGATCTCAGAAACCATATGATAAGCTTAATTCATAAAAAATGGGTGAATAACAAATAATGTTTACTATATCACACTTGCCAGGGCTTTGTGAAATTTAAGAAGGAATATTTATGAACTTTTCATGAACTGTGGGGGTTATAGGCATCATCCAGCGTGAGAGGTGATTTTTGAGGGTATAGGGAGTCTCTAATATTTCCCCTTAAGATTGCATCACATAGGTGACGGGTTATTATAGGTATGCGTAAGGTGTATCATATCAACACAAAGAATACAAAAAAATAAAATAAAATAGGAAACGGAAAGCTGGGTTTTCAAGTCACCTTAGGAATTCAGAAATTTGGTTAACTTCTTTAGGCCCAAATGGTCCTGATCAGCAAAATGTAATTCCTTAATCCCTTCCTACTTTGGAATTCTATGTTTAGATCTCTTCCTACTTTTAAAATTCTAAGTTTGTGAGCTATGATCCAACTATTAGAGATTTAGACTGAAGAATAAAGACTACTAATATTAAGGAGACCAATATAAGTTATATATTAAAAGAAAACTTGGTAGTTTACAAAAAAAGAACAGCCAAATTAGTCAACTGATTCCTGGGATGGGGGTAGATATTTACATATAAACTTATTGATAATTTAATGTATTTATGATTCGACAGAAATTCCCAAATTATAAAGAATGTCAACTCCCAAATTCTAGGGGTAATTTTCTAGGGATATCATGTTACTTTGTATCTTATAATAAAATACCCTACCACTTTCCCTTCCTAACTTTTCTTCAGAACACATCACTGTTTTAAAATATGTCTTTTTATCTCGTTATTACTTGCTTCTCCAGCTCTGCCATGATTTCCACAAAAAGGAGAGGATTAGTCCTTATTCTCCAGTGTATCCCTTATGCCTAAAACAAAGTCTGGCGTTAATCAGCATTTGATATTTGTTGGATGAGTGTTACAAAATTGGGGAAACTATTCAGATAGTTTAATTATTGAAAGCTCACAACTTTTGGAAATTATTATGACAGATATATCAGAAGTTAGTAAATTTAAAATGGAAAGTATATTTTAATTCAACTTTTTAAAATATGAAATCTGCAAACATGACATACTCATTATGAGTTAAAACTACCCAGGGGGAAAAGAAAGGACCCCTGCAGGGTTCACAGAGAGCTAAATTACATTCATAAATGAAATCAGAATGAATTTTTATAGTGTAAAGCAAGCTTGGTTAAGTCACTAAGGATAGGAAGATCACATTCCTACTATCTCTGGCAGCTACCTGCTGTATGTACTAAAGTTATAATGTAAGATTCCCTGAGACTCAATTTCTTTATTCTAAAAATTGGATTAAAAGTCCTGTTTTGCTTAACTCGCCAGGATTGAGATATTGCAGTATTCAAATACGATAATATATTATAAAGATAAAAGGGCTATACAAAATATGTTTGAAAATTTTCACCTTAGAAGATCTAAAAATTATTTCATTCAAATAACCAAAAACAAATCAAATATATAACAAAAGTTTTTGAAATGTTAAGTTTTATGGAGATGATATCAGTAGGTCGGGACGGGAGGGGAATGAAAACACTTGCCTTTAATGGAAACTTTTATAATATAATTTTGCAGCTGGACTTGGAATTTTGTACTTTCAGTCCAGTTTCTCCTTAACTTCGTTGGGGAAATTAGAGAGCATTGTATTTAATCATATTTATCAATCAAGGCACAATAGATATTTAAACAAAAACTAAAAGGGACATATAAAACAATGTTATTTGTACTAAAATTTTTTAGACTTTTTCTACTTACTGAGAGTTAAACCATGTACTGGCACATGTGTTCAGAATAATTTCCTAAGTTGATTCCCAGGCTTCTTGTTCTTTAGACTTATGGTGAGTTCGCTACTGACCTCTGAGCATACTCCAAAATAATTAAAATTTTTGAAAAAGAAAAATGACACTGAAGTAGACAAATTTTCCAAATAGTTTTTTTTCTTTCTCTTTCCTCTTCTTCCTTCTCCCTTTTCTCCTCCTACTTCTTCCTCTTCCTCTTTTGATAAACTACCAATCCAAACTTTTAGGTATGCATATCCATAACATTATGTGTCTTAGAGGATGTATAATATATTATACTTGTAGGACAATTTATGTCATCATAACATTTTCTTAAAACATTTGTGATGTGCTTAGAGCAAGGTCTTGTTGTTTATCTTGTAGATTTAGAAACCTATGATTCCCCAAATTTGTACCTGAAACTTTCCTAACATCTGATAAAACTGAAAATATGTAAACCATTGCTACTCTTTAATAGTATCTCTCTTCATTGTTTTTATTTGTTTGTTTGCTTTATACTAAGACTCATTTATAGCTAATTATGTGCCAGGCACTATTCTAAGCAGAGTAGGTCTCTTAGTTAATATGCGTAACAAGCCGGGTTTTTTCCTGCTTTTTTGAGATATAATTGAAATATAAAACTGTGTGAATTTAATGTGTGCAAGCTGTTGATTGTGTTGATACACTTATATATTGCAAAATGATTACTACCATAATGTTAGCTAACACAGGTTTTCCGTGCTTTTTGAAAGTAGAGTATTCCTTTGAAACCTTTCCTAAGCTGAAATGGCCTAAAGCAAAGGGTGTTCCCCTGCTTTCCAAAAGTCCCAGTCATGCCAATTTGCTTGTCCAAAATATCTGTATTAGTACAGTAACGGCTTTTTTCTTAAGTGGAAATCCTCTTCAGATTTCTTTCAGTTAGTGAAAACAGGTACTGATGTAACTACTCTGCTGGCAACTTTCAAGTGTATAATACATTATTATTGACTATAATCACTATGCTGTACATTAGATTCCCCAGAAATTATTCATTTTATAACTTGACATTTGTTCTCTTTGACTAATGTCTCCCATTTTCTCCACCCTCCAGCCCCTGGTGACCACCATTCTAGTCTCCATATCTGTGAGTTCAGCTATTTTAGATTCCACATATAAGGGATATCATATAGTAGTTGTCTTTCTCTTATTTTACTTTTTGCATAACAGTTCTTGATGTAGATATATTACTATCCCATTTTCACAAAAAATAAACTGAGTCACAGAGATATGATTATGAATGATCACAACAAAATTTTATCTTAAAATAATGTTAATCATTTATTAATTTTAATATATTGTTTTATTCTACAAGCAGAAACTCTCTATTAAACCAAGGATAAAATTAATGACCATGCAAAATGGGTGTCAGGATAAGGACTGGTTGATTCATGATAATTCCTATCCAATAATTATAGCATTGAGATTACATATTTATGTCTATGTCTCTATATATCTATCTGTCCTTCCATCTATCTGCTTTGGGGTCAGACTATGAGTTTATATATTGAATGGTCCAATGGGAAATGTATCTAACTTTTCTAAGTTTCAATTTCTTCATTTGCAAAGATAAAAAGAAGTAGAGGAAAATAAAGAATCAGGAAGAAATGGAGGAAGAAAAGAAGATGGAAAAGAAGAAAATTATATGCCTTAAAGTGGTCATTCTCAACTGGAGTTGATTTTTTTTCCCCTAGAGAACACTTGACAATGACTGGAGACATTTTTGGTTGTCACAACTAATGTGGGGGATGTACTACTGGCATCTAAGGGGTAGAGGCCAGGATGATATTAGACATTCAACAACTTGCAAGACAGTACCCTGCAGCAAAGAACTATCTTGTTCAAAATGTGAACAATATCGAGGTTAAGAAACCCTGACTTAGACAGATATGTCATGAGGATTATAAGTTAACACATGTAAAAAAAAATTTAGTGGCATATTGGAGCCAACTCACACCAGCTTGTGAGAGCAGATTTTTCACATCTCTGACCAACTGCTATTGAGTGATATTTTATTGGTAGGTTGAAGTTGGCCATACTGGGGGTATTTACACCAAAACAATGGACAAACTACAAATCAGGGCCCTCCCCTGACCCAGCCCTGGTTCCAGAGAGCTGGTGGTTAAACATTTACTAGCTACAATTGCTTAGCTACTATTTAGCATATTGCAACCACAATATAAATGTTAGCTATTGTTACTATTACGCTTAAGCCCTCTCAATTCATCTGGGACAACCACTCTAGATTTTATTCTTCCCTTTCCCCATTGTATATCAATTGTTCAGTTTCCATTTCTCCTTAAGACCTGCCATTGACTTCTAAGTGCCCCTACTTTTAACCACTCCTTCCTCTATGTTTCACTCTTCAGTCATATTAATTATTGTATAATGCAAATCTAATCCTGCTACTCCCATATTTAATATTTTGCAATGCCTTGTCATTCCTTATGGTATAAATCTGAACTCTTTCATATAGCATTATGGGCCTTTCGGCCTTATTCCAGAGTACCTGCAAGTCAGAGACCCTCTATTCAGATATCTATACTGTATCTATTCTATTGCTCTCGTTACATTATACTGTCCCTCCTCCCTGTCAAACTAATTTGAGGTATTACTCAATGTTAGGAAAAGCAAACTTTGTCATTTTACTAACCCCCCCTTTTTTTTTTTTTTTGCATATGCCTAGACCTTAGCTTTCAAAATCAAAAGCCAACCATTTCACTGTTTTTGTTCTGAGGAGTCACATTTTTTATATGAAAGAAGTGCACATAGAATTTTCCAAATATCTCCTAAATAAAAAGGAAGGTCACAACAGTTAATATGTCAAAATTTGGTTGCCTTGTGTGTAGCAATTTGAACATCTTTACGTTCTAAATTCTACAATGTGAATTATCTCTACTAAATACTTTATATAATTTATATTTTTCAAACAGTACATTACAGAAGCCCAATAAATGTTAAGTATAATAATTGGCATAGACAGAAAAATATTGGACAATTTGTTCATATGAAGCTCAAAATCATTTGAAACACATTCTATTTAAACTACAGCATTATTATAAAATCTAAATACTTACAGGCATCAGCTAACATACAATTTATTTTGAGCAACATTCAACAGAAAACTAAGGAAAACATTTCCACTATGACTTTTATAAATGTTATGCCTTATGAATTCCCAGCCATATACTTAAGACTACAAAAATAAAGACAGACTTTTAAAAAGTATTTTCCACCACAGGATTTCACTACTTAAAATTGCTATAATTAAGCTAAGCAGAGGAAGCCATGTGCAGCATTTCTAGTAAATGTATCATTATTCTCCACTAGAATATTTTTTGAATTAACTTTTTTAACCAAGCATATCAAAATTCAAAGCACAATAGGAAACTGTACCCTGACTGGTAACATAAATGTAAGAACTTATGTAGTGGCTATCACATGAGAAAGATACCAAATGCCTGCACCAGCCCCTATCGGGAACTTATGATTTTCAATCATCAAACATTTAATTGATCATCATAAAATGCCAGGGTGGAAAAATGAATAATACATGGCCTCTGCCCTTGAGGCTATCACAGGCCACAGAAAAGATGTCTTGTAAACTGGAAGAAAAAAAAAAAAATGAATGGGCAATTTACAGAAGAGAAAACAGGAAATGACCAAGAGGATACGAAGTTAGTGGAAAATAAAAGCACAGTGAGATACTATGTCACATCCATTAAATTATGAAAAAATAAAATATCTAGCAACACCAAATGATGGCAAACATATGGAGCCGTGGGAACTTTTATGCATTGTTAGTTGGATAAAATTGGAACACCACCTTGGAAAACAATTTGTCAGTATATAAAAATTAAGGTAAAATATGCATGTCCTAGATGCTAACAATTCCACTTCTTAGTGTGAGGCCTAGAGAAAGTAATGCACATATATGTACAAAGATATTGGAGCAACAGATTTTGTAACAGCAAAAAAATGTACAGACATCCAAAATGTCTGTTATCAGGGTAACATTAAATAAGTTACATCTATGCCATGCAAAGATACCACAAGTTTCCTCATAAATATATACACCACAAATTTATTGAACCTCTTTTCCAAAAAAGTCAGTTGTAGAAGAAAGAACAGACAAACACACATACATACACATATATTACATATATTAATACATAAATATTAATACATATATAGAGAATATTAATTTAAAACTTTAAGACATGCAAATAATATATGTATTATATATTTGTATATCTCTATATACTTAAGGATATAAAATGTAATAAAAACATAAAATATCTATAAAAACAACAAATACCAATATTAAGATAGTGGTTAACTCTGAGAAGAAGGTTGCTTCTATTTTACTGATAATATTTTGTTTCTTACAATAGCTTGTGTGAGCATGATTCTCTCATATTATTGTTTAAACTTTTTGAATATCAGAAATATTTAATACTACATGTTAAGTGTGAGTAATACAGTGGGAGCACAGAGAAGGAAATGACAAATTTGTCTGGAAAAGTTAAAGAGGACTTAGCAGAGTGCAATTTTGGGCACTCTGTTAAAGAATAAGCAATGATTTTTCTGGAGTGGAAGGAAAGGGTGCTGAAAAATCATTGAAGACAAGGAGAGAGAAGAGAGTGAGCTAAGACTAAGAAGCATAAAGAATGAAGTGTTTAGGAACCAATGAATACAAACTTCATTGGGTTATTTACCTAGAGGCCCTGGAACAGGAAATAGTGGTTAGTGGTGAACCTGGACAAGAAAGTAGAAAACATATTGATAGACTTCTAGAATAATATTTGACCAGCTATCTGGGTACCTAGCCAAGCTGACATAGAAAATTTGTCATCACACCCAATAATTCAGCTTTTGGATTAGTCATTGCAGTTTAAATCATGAAAATTCATTTTAGTACCATATAGGTATAGTTGACTACTCAAAAGTTTTCCAGGATATAACAATGTAGCACTTATCTGTGATGGACTTTAAACATTAATTTCAAAAAATATATAGATTTTTATTTGGGCATGTTAATCAATAAGTTTCATGTCTGAAATATCTCATTTTGTCTGTAATTTCTATAAAAATCTAATTCATAAAATGAGATGGTAACTATACATATTTTAATTTGTAACATTTGAAATGCTGTTAAAATATTCAGTCTCTGACTCTTAATATTATCCCAATATATAAATAGTCACAATGTAGTGTACTCTATTATGTTGTTGTCCAATTGAGGAGTTCATTTTTCAAAATGCATAACTTTTGTATTTTTTTCTAATATTTGTGCTCCAGTGTCATGTTGAAATTTAGAAGAAATGGTTGAAATGTAGAAGAAGGGTATGGCCAATTTTTGTTTGCTTATCTATTTACTATACTGCATCAAATATGTGATTTATATAGTCAGATTTATAGTAGAAAGAAAAATGAATCAGAGAACTAGGTGTGGATTCTAGGTATGACTAAGCAACCAAAATATGTGTGATTTTAGAAGAGTGGTTTAATTTCTTGGAGCCTAAATATCTTTATTTGTCCAACTATAGAAAAGATTAGCTTAAATATATTGATAAATATATAAATATCAAAACATTATTTAAAGATATAAATATCTTATTATCAATTAAAATGAGATAATAGAAATCAAAGGATTTATAACCATAGTAGTAAATGATACTTTAGTATATTAACACAATGTCTTTTATGCTTTTGGTAATTTCATTTTGCCCCATAGCCTTTTCCCCAGCCAATTTATCACTATATGCAGGATGGAATTCCACCCTAAAAAAACACAGAAGAGAAAATGATTCTGCGGGAGGCACCACACCACAGCCAGATGCGGCTGCAGCAGCTGCTGCCCTCTTCCCTGCCGCCACCTCTCCGATCCCTTCTGTGATTACCTTTCTAGTTGCTGGGAACGGGCGAGAAGGGGAGGAGGGTGAGAAACTCCCACCGACCCAAAGAGGTCCCCAAACTCCACGAGGACAAGAGCTCCTTTGTTCAGGACCCGGCCTTATGTGTCTCTTCATCTGGCTGTTGGAAAACAGCTGTCAGGCAAGGAGTCTCCTCCATTGTGCCTTATTGTAATTAACCAAAAATCTATTTCATGCAAGCCATCTAAAGACCAGAATCAAATGGTTCCTGGACCAGCATTTGTATCCGGAGTTCAATTCGAATGGCACTGCTTTAGTTGTTAATTTCCATCACAGCTCTACATAATTGCCTTTCTCAGACTTCAGTTCATGATTCCTGGGAGAGCTGTGAAAAAAAAGAGAACCTTGTTTTCATATTTACTGCTAATAAAGAAAACTAAGAATCTGAATACTTTCTGGTTGGCCTCTCAATATGTTGAGTTTATGAGTTTGAAAACAGCGTCAGGTTAAAGATGTGTTGGGACTTCAGTGGTGCCCCTTGGGTTATTAAAATTTCATCTGATGGAGCATGATGCAGTGAGTCCGGTTTCACAGAGACACACAAAGCCAGATCACACAGGCCAGAACACCTGCTTCTCAGATGTTATAGGGAAGGACCTTCAAGATGGTGGAGGAGTAAGATGTGGAGATCAACTTCCTCCCCACAAAAACATCAAAAATACATATATATGTGGAAAATTACAGAACACCTACTGAACGCTGAAAGAAGACCTGAGACTTCCCAAAAGGCAAGACACTCCCCACGTACCTGGCCGTGTGGCTGACAGGGTCTTGGTGCTCCAGCCAGGTGTCAGGCCTGAGGCTCTGAG
Organism: Eschrichtius robustus; assembly: GCF_028021215.1. Lineage (NCBI taxonomy): Eukaryota > Metazoa > Chordata > Mammalia > Artiodactyla > Eschrichtiidae > Eschrichtius > Eschrichtius robustus. The sequence goes on from NC_090829.1 coordinate 47,091,222, forward strand.
GTGGGAGAGCTGAGTTCAAGACATTGGACCACCAGAGACCTCCCAGCCCCATGTAATATCAATCAGCGAAAGCTCTCCCAGAGATCTCCGTCTCAAAGTTAAGACCCAACTCCACTCAACACTGGAGTTGGAAAGAACCCATAAGGTTAACAGCTGATCTTTAAGCAGAAAGTCTGTAAACCAGAAGAGAGTGGCTGGACCTATTTAAAGTGATGAAAGGGAAAATCCTACAACCAAGATTACTCTACCCAGCAAGAATCTTATTCAGATGCGAAAGAGAAATTAAAACATTTACAGACAAGCAAAAGCTAAGAGAATTCAGCACCACCAAACCAGCTTTACAACAAATGCTAAAGGAACTTCTCTAGGTAGGAAACACAAGAGAAGGAAAAGACCTACAAAAACAAACCCAAAACATTTAAGAAAATGGGAATAGGAATATAGATATTGATAATTACCTTAACTGTAAATGGATTAAATGCTCCAACCAAGAGACATAGACTGGCTGAATGGATACAAAAACAAGACATATATATATATATATATGCTGTCTACAACAGACCCACTTCAGACCTAGGGACACATACAGACTGAAAGTGAGGGGATGGAAAAAGATATTCCATGCAAATGGAAATCAAAAGAAAGCTGGAGAGGAAATTCTCATATCAAACAAAATAGACTAGAATAAAGACTATTACAAGAGGCAAAGAAGGACATTACATAATGATCATGGGATCAATCCAATAAAATATAACAATTGTAAATATTTATGCATCCAACATAGGAGCACCTCAATACATAAGGCAAATGCTAACAGCCATAAAAGGGGAAATCAACAGTGACACAATAATAGTAGGGGATTTTAACACCTCATTTTCACCAGTGGACAGATCATCGAAAATGAAAATACATAAGGAAACACAAGCTTTAAATGACACATTAAACAAGATGGACTTAATTGATATTTATAGGACATTCCATACAAAAAAAAGAATACACATTCTTCGCAAGTGCTCATGGAACATTCTCCAGGATAGATCATATCTTGGGTCACAAATAAAGCCTTGGTAAATTAAAGAAAATTGAAATCATATCAAGTATCATTTCTGACCACAGCGCTATAAGACTAGATATCAATTAAAGGAAAAAAAAACTGTAAAAATACAAACACATGGAGGCTAAACAATACACTACTAAATAACGGAGAGATCACTGGAAAAATCAAAGAGGAAATCATAAAATATCTAGAAACAAAAGACAATGAAAACACAACCCAAAACCTATGGGATGCAGCAAAAGCAGTTCTAAGAGGGAAGATTACAGCAATACAATCTTACCTCAAGAAACAAGAAACATCTCAAATAAACAACCTAACCTTACACTTAAAGCAATTAGAGAAAGAAAGACAAAAACACCCCAAAGTTAGCAGAAGGAAAGAAATCATAAAGATCAGATCAGAAATAAATGAAAATGAAATGAAGGTAATGATAGCAAAGATCAATAAAACTAAAAGGTGGTTCTTTGAGAAGATAAACAAAATTGATAAACCATTAGCCAGACTCATCAAGAAAAAAGGGAAAAGACTCAAATCAATAGAATTAGAAATGAAAAGGGGAAGTAACAACTGACACTGCAGAAATACAAAGGATCACGAGAGATTACTACAAGAAACTATATGCCAGTAAAATGGACAACTTGGGAGAAATGGACAAATTCTTAGAAAAGCAGAACCTTCTGAGACTGAACCTGGAAGAAATAGGAAATATAAACAGACCAATCACAAACACTGAAATTGAAACTGTGATTTAAAATCTTCCAACAAAAACACCCAAGACCAGATGGCTTCACAGGTGATTTCTATCAAACATTAGAGAAGGGCTAACACCTATCACTCTCAAACTCTTCCAAAATATAGCAGAGGGAGGAACACTCCCAAACTGATTCTACGAGGCCACCATCACCCTGATACAAAAACCAGACAAAGATGTCACAAAAAAAGAAAACTACAGGCCAATATCACTGATGAATATAGATGCAAAAATCCTCAACAAAATACTAGCAAACAGAATCCAACAGCACATTAAAAGGATCATACACCATGATCAAGTGGTGTTTCTCCGAGCAATGCAAGGATTCTTCAATATACACAAATCAATCCATGTGATAAACCATATTAAAAAATTGAAGGAGAAACACCATATGATCATCTCAATAGATGCAGAAAAAGCTTTTGACAAAATTCAACACCAATTTATGAATAAAAACCCTCCAGAAAGTGGGCATAGAGGGAACTTACCTCAACATAATAAAGGCCATATATGACAAACCCACAGCCAACATCGTCATCAATGGTGAAAACTGAAACCATTTCCACTAAGATCAGGAACAAGACAAGGTTGCCCACTCTCACCACTATTACTCAACATAGTTTTGGAAGTTTTAGCCATAACAATCAGAGAAGAAAAAGGAATAAAAGGAATCCAACTCGGAAAAGAAAAGTAAAACTGTCACTGTTTGCAGATGACATGATACTATACATAGAGAATCCTAAAGATGCTACCAGAAAACTCCTAGAGCTAATCAATGAATTTGGTAAAGTAGCAGGATACAAAATTAATGCACAGAAATCTCGTGCAGTCCTATATGCTAATGATGAAAATTCTGAAAGAGAAATGAAGGAAACACTCCCATTTACCATTGCAACAAAAAGATTAAATACCCAGGAATAAACCTACCTAAGGAGACAAAAGACCTGCATGCAGAAAACTATAAGACACTGATGAAAGTAATTAAAGATGATACAAAGGGATGGAGAGATATACCATGTTCTTGGATTGAAAGAATCAACATTGTGAAAATGACTATACTGCCCAAAGCAATCTACAGTTCCAGTACAATCCCTATCAAACTACAAATGGCATTTTTCACAGAACTAGAACAAAAAATTTCACAGTTTGTATGGAAACAGAAAAGACCCTGATTAGCCAAAGCAATCTTGATAAAGAAAATGGAGCTGTAGGAATCAGGCTCCCTGGCTTCAGACTATACTACAAAGCTACACTAATCAAGACAGTATGGTACTGGCACAAAAGCAGAACTATAGATCAGTGGAACAGGATAGAAAGCCCAGAGTTAAACCCATGCACATTTGGTCACCTTATCTTTGATAAAGGATGCAAGAATATACAATGGAGAAAAGATAGCGTCTTCAGTAAGTGGTGCTGGGAAAACTGGACAGGTCCATGTAAAAGAATGAAATTAGAACACTCCCTAACACCATTCACAATAATAAACTCAAAATTGATTAAAGACCTAAATGTAAGGCCAGACACTATAAAACTCTTAGAGGAAAACATAGACAGAACACTCTATGACATAAATCACAGCAAGATCCTTTTTGACCCACCTCCTAGAGAAATGGAAATAAAAACAAAAATAGATATATGGGAGCTAGTGAAACTTAAAAGCTTTTGCACAGCAAAGGAAACCATAAACAAGATGAAAAGACAACCCTCAGAATGGGAGAAAATATTTGCAAATGAGGCAACTGGCAAAGGATTAATCTCCAAAATATACAAGCAGCTCATACAGGTCAATATCAAAAAAACAAACAGTCCAATCCAAAAATGGACAAAAGACCTCAATAGACATTTCTCCAAGGAAGATATACATGTTGCCAAGAAACACATGAAAGGATGCTCAACATCACTAATCATTAGAGAAATGCAAATCAAAACTACAATGAGGTATAGCCTCACACCGATCTGAATGGCGATCATCAAAAAATCTACAAACAATTAACGGCTAGAGAGGTTGTGGAGAAAAGGGAACCCTCTTCCACTGTTCGTGGGAATGTATATTGATACAGCCACTATGGAGAACAGTATGGAGGTTCCTTAAAAAACTGAAAATAGAACTACCATATGACAAAGCAATCCCACTGCTGGGCGTATACTCTGAGAAAACCATAATTCAAAATGAGTCATGTACCACAATGTTCATTTCAGCTTTATTTACAATAGCCAGGACATGGAAGCAACCTAAGTGTCCAGCGACAGATGAATGGATAAAGAAGTTGTGGCACATATATACAATGGAATATTACTCAGCCATAAAAAGAAAGGAAATTGGGTTATTTGTAGTGAGGTGGATGGACCTAGAGTCTGTCATACAGAGTGAAGTAAGTCAGAAAGAGAAAAACAAATACTGTATGCTAGCACATATATATGGAATCTAAAAAAAAAAAAAAATAGTTATGAAGAACCTAGGGGCAGGACAGGAATAAAGATGCAGACGTGAAGAATGGACTTGAGGACACAGGGAGGGGGAAGGGTAAGCTGAGACAAAGTGAGAGAGTGGCATGGACATATATACACTACCAAATGTAAAAGAGATAGGTAGTGGGAAGCAGCCACACAGCACAGGGAGTTTAGCTGGGTGCTTTGTGACCACCTAGAGGGGTGGGATAGGGAGGGTGGGAGATAGATGCAAGAGCCAGGGAATATGGGGATATATGTGTACATATAGCTGATTCACTTTGTTATACAGCAGACTCTAACACAACATTGTAAAGCAATTAAACTCCAATAAAGATGTTAATAATAAATAAATAAATAAAATAAATATATCTCCCCAATTAAAAGAAAAAAATGATTCTGAGTATAAAGTGCCTATTCTTTCATGTTGTTTTGTCCTGCAATGTTACTTTTCAATCCTTGAGGGTAGTCGAGCATAAATTATATTCCATAAAATACTATGGATTTTCAAGAATGCACCATGACGTAAGAGCCAGGTTTTTACCTTTCCCTGACACCATGATGGATATTCTCCTCTTGCCTCTCCAGATGCATTCTTCATATTCTTCACGTGCTCTGTGTCTCAGACTCTGCACTGTATTGAATGTATCAATGACTTCCCCTGCCCTCTGGAAGAATATCAGAGTCAAGGAAGAGAATACAGCCAGGGTATGTATTCTCCATTCCCCTGGAGCCATATTGCTATTGATCAACATTGGTTGGCTGCATCCAGTGTCTGAAGTGCACAGCTCTTGGACCTTCCATCAGTTATCCTTTCCATACAGTTACTTTTTCTTGTTTTCAAAAGCTATTATTTCCTTGGCTACTCTGACCTAGGGCTGCTAATATTTTACCATTGTTTTTAGTTCTGGGAATAGCAACATCCTGTATTGGTCAAACCAGCTGCCGTTTGAAAATGTCTCTTTATTGAAGCCTCCTTAATTGCTGTATTTGAATGTGCCTTCTTTTCCTGCCAGAACACTGGTGCAGTTCCAAATGATTTAAATATTTATAGACTGCTGTTGGAGGATAAAAGGAGAGAAATAATCTAGGTGTAAATATATTTTGGAAGACATTGCTCAAATAAATCCAGGCTCTTCCTTTGTGCTGAGTTTAATTCCACCCTGGAATTGGCCTGCTCTGCTTGCTGAATTACCTGCAGGGCACTGAATGCTGATCGAGGCACGAAACATATTGATTAAATAGTGTTGGTTGGTAGCCATAGGTCTATGGAGTTTGGAGATGGTTTGTATCAGCTTGTCAGCGTTCTTCTATTGATAACAGTGAGATTGATGATTTTCACCTGGTATCTGTGAGGTTTCTGGGACAATTTGCAGTTGGGTCTGATTAGGTAGAATATGCTTACATGACCATCAGAAACCTCAAGGGAGTCCCCATTTTGGGTTCTGTTTCTGAGGTATTTTGTATACATATAATGATCCTGATCTGAGAGGGAAAGTCTGTTTGATAAACCCTACAGAAGCAGGGCAATTGTGGCTCACAGTTGGCTTCTTTGGACACTTTCCTATGAGGCATCCTTCATCTGTGATACATATCCTTACTTTAATACTGTCGTCATATTGTATCTTTTCCTGCAATAGACTATGAGTATGTAAGTATTTTTATTTTGGGTCATATGAGTCTTCTTTATCAATCAAACCTTTCTAACTGACACTGTTAATGTAGCCTTGCTTTCTTTATGTTGCCTGAGAAGTTGGCACACCTCATTGCATTTATGGCATTCAGCATAGTTCAGAAGTCATAGGATAGAGACACTAGCAAGAGCCCTTTAGTCAGAGGGGCCTGAGAAAGTTTTGTTAGGTTTTTATGTACCAGTATGAGTAACATTATGTTTCAGTTGTGCCCAAGAAAGGTGTGGATATGGTGTTGACAACCAGGTTTAGAGAAGTCTTGTGATTGGGAGAAGGAGGCCTCAACAACACTTTATATGGTCTGACTCTGTGAGACTTGGTGAGGATGGAGATGACTCAGCAGATGCCAGTGGGGTGAGGTGACTGTACCCAAAGAACTTATAATCTCACCCTCCAAGTAGGTTACTACCTAAGCCCCAGGTCACAGAACTCACTATGGGGTGAAAGAGACCTGTTTTGACTAGGGAAACACATAATGGGTTGAGATTTTCATTACTGATTGAATAATGTTTCTCTATCATGTAATGTAATAAAGCTCATTTATAAATTAAGTTCTTTAATAGAAAAGTGAAGTTACATTTGTAGTACCTGAGGTTATAGCCTGAGATTGATATCCATTTAGAATACTGACTTTTTCCCCCAGGCCACACAGAACACTCATAAATTAACAGCCTCCAGAGAATCTTACCCAGTATACCATATTTAACAAATATTTATTGAATATGTGGTAGGAAATGAATAATATTATGAACAAAATCCAAAAAGAGTCTTGTTGAAAATAACATGACAATCAAATCATTACAAATAAATGTATAATTTATTACTTAATAAATCTTCTGAATTATGAATACAAAGGACATGGTCCTAGGTATCTGTTTAAAGCACGGTCCTAGTATTGGAGAGGTGGGCCAATGAAGCTGTCTCTGCTGAAAAGACATCCGTGTTAAAGTGTGAAAGATCAAAAGAAGATAAATAGGCAAGTTTGAGTGTACTAAGACAAGAAGGATATCTGAGAATGAAAAACGTTAAATATAAAATAAGGTAATAGATGGGTGTTCCCAAATATCTCTGAAAAGAAATCCTGATACTATCTCACCTGCAACTGAGAATCTCTACGCTGAGGGTGTGTATGGGTGTGTGTGTATGTGTTTGTATGTGTGTAAATGTGTGTTTCAAAAACAACTGCAATTGCAATATAATTTCTTAACAAGAGTGAAAGAGGCTGTTTTTTTTAAACTTTGACTTTAGCCAAATGTTATAACTTAAATCATACTAGAAAATTGTAAACTGCAGAGCTCATGCTCATCTAGAATGGAGAGTTATTAATAATAGCACTGTTGAATAATCAACCCAGGCTTAGGACAATACCAAGTATGATGTGCTAATAATGGTGCTAAAAACTACAACCGCACAGGGAGGCGATTAACATCATGTCCCTTCTTCAATGATGAGGAAGCCAAATCTAATAAAGTTAGCTCTTTAATATTCATCCAGTTTTTGAAAGTAGTGATCTTCCACAATGAAACATATGATACCCATATGCATGTTTATATTTATTGTGCTGTGTAAGTCTGAGATAGGAGCATTTATTTAATTTTACTAAACAGGGTAAGGAGTGAGTCTGTGTGGTATCCATGTTGTTTCTTCTCAGTGTGCAAATGCTGCTTTCTCCTTTTGTAAGAGAAACCTGATTGATGCACGTATGCTTCCTCAAGATCTCAACCCATGTGTTTTAAGGGAAACTGATTGATGTGTTCAAAACAATCTAATCTAATCCTGGTAAACGCATTCCCCCTTGCAAGTATCTGACACACAAAAGGGCAGGCCTAAGCAAATTTGGTCAGTTAACCTGAGAAGAATTTGATACAGCCTTCATGGAAAGAAGCTTCCTTACCATTAAAATACAACCTGAGGAAGACAGGCTCCCTCGCTCACAACTATGCATGAGGAAGTGTAGCCCAAATAGCTGCTGCAGTTATGAAGGGTCCAGTCTCAGGATGTAGCAAACATGCTGGGGGCAGAGCAAAGCCAGGATTTTAGCAAAACAATTTGTCCTTGCTTTAATCATCTACCTGCCATCTCTTTAAGACTCTGGTTCTGTAAATTAATGAGTGTATATGTGTGTGTGTGTGTGTGTGTGTGTGTGTTTTAAGTCAATTTAAGTTTTAATTTACTTCATTTATTTAACTAACTTACTAATAATGTAGGCAATGTCAAAAGTTAAAGAAACAGTATTTGGAAGAGAGTTTTCAAGCACACAGGAAAGGAAAAGGAATTTTAGGAAGATGAAAAGGATGGAAAGGAAAGAAAAGCATGACAAGTGGCCTGGAACCAAAGGAGTTTCAGTATGATTAAAGCAGAAGTTAAAATTAGGATGGAGATATGTTAAAATTTAGAAAAATAGAAATAAAGTAGAAAAAGATACAAAAAAAATCAAATTGCTGCTTGGTTAGGGAATTCTAAGGAAAAGCATTTACAAATGCCAATTTACATGTACTTTAATAACTATGTACATTTAATGAGCAAGGAATAGAATAAAATCTAAAGAGTTATAGCAGTTATGAAAGTAAAAAGGGAAATATGTATAAATTCCTATAAACAAATACAACACTAAATATTTTATGAGGGTGGATATACACCCAAGGACAGAATTGAAATATATTAGAGTATGTGCATTTGGTGAGAGAGGAAAATGATACTGGAGGTCAGTGATAATGTGGAGAAGAATATCTCTTTAGGATAGTGATTTTATTTCATTGGATATATACCCAGAATTAGAATTGGTGAATCATTTGATAGTCTTATTTTTTAATTTTTGAGGAAACTCCATACAGTTTTCCATATGGCTGTACCAACTTACATTGCCACCAATGGAGTACAAAAGTTCCTTTTTTTTTCACTTTTTTTTTTAAATAGACGTTTTAATTTTTTCTTTTTTTTTTAAATTTATGGCCATGTTGGGTCTTCATTTCTATGCGAGGGCTTTCCCTAGTTGCGGCAAGTGGGAGCCACTTTTCATCGCGGTGCGCGGGCCTCTCACTATCGCGGCCTCTCGTTGCGGAGCACAGGCTCCAGACGCGCAGGCTCAGCAATTGTGGCTCACGGGCCTAGTCGCTCCGCGGCACGTGGGATCTTCCCAGACCAGGGCTCGAACCCGTGTCCCCTGCATTGGCAGGCAGATTCTCAACGACTGCGCCACCAGGGAAGCCCTTTTTGAAAATGACTGTCTACCAGGTGTGAGGTGATATCTCAATGTGGTTCTGATTTGCATTTCCCTGAAATACTAGTATGTTGAGCATCTTTTCATATACCTGTTGGCCATTTGTATGTGTTTTGGAAAAATGTCTATTTAGGTTCTTGCTGAATTTTTAAGCAGATTGCTTTTTTTTTTTTTTGCTGTTGAGTAAATGTGTTCCTTATATATTTTGGATATTAACCCCTTATATGATATATGGTTTGAAAATATTGTCTCCCATACCATAGTTGCCTCTTCATTTTGTTGATTGCTTCTTTTGCTGTGCAGAAGCTTTATAGTTTGATGCTGTCCCATTTGTCTATATTCGCTTTTGTTGCCTGTGCTTTCAGTATCAAATTTTTAAAAAATTGCCAAGACCAATGTCAAGGAGTTTGTCCCCTATGTTTCCTTCTAGAAGTTTTATAGTTTCAGGTCTTACGTTTAACTCTTTACTTCATTTTGAGTTGGTTTTTGTGTATGATGTAAGGTAAGGGTACAATGTAATTCTTTTCCATTTTTTTTTTTTTTTTAATAAATTTATTTATTTATGGCTGTGTTGGGTCTTCGTTTCTGTGCAAGGGCCTTCTCCAGTTGCGGCGGGTGGGGGCCACTCTTCATCGCATTGCGCGGGCCTCTCACTGTCGTGGCCTCTCCCGCTGTGGAGCACAGGCTCCAGATGCGCAGGCTCAGTAGTTGTGGCTCACGAGCCCAGCCGCTCCGCAGCATGTGCGATCTTCCTGGACCGGGACACGAACCTGTGTCCCCTGCATTGGCAGGCGGATTCCCAACCCCTGCGCTACCAGGGAAGCCCCTTTTCCATGTTGATATCCAGTTTTCCCAGCATCATTTTTGAAGATACTACTCTTTCTTCCCTGGGTATTCTTGGCTATCTTTGTTGAAGTTTAGTTGGCCGTATATGTGTGGGTTTATTTCTGGGCTCTCTATTCTGCTCCATTGATCCTTGTGTCTGTTTTTTGCCAATACCATACTCTTTTGATTACTATAGCTTTGTAATATAGTTTGAAATCATGAAGTGTGCTACCTCCAACTTTGTTCATCTTTCTCAAGATTCTCAAGATTAATTCTCAAGATTAATCTGGATATTCAGGGTATTTTGTGGTTCTATATGAATTTTAGGATTTTTTTTTTGTACTTCTATAAAGTACGCCATTGGAATTTTGATAGGGATTGCTTTGACTTTACAGATCACTTTGGGTAGTATAGGTAATTTCAAATAATTTGTCTTTGAGTTTACAGATTCTTTCTTCTGCTTCATCAAGTCTGCTGTTGACACTCTACATTGCAGTTTTAAAATTTTTCATTCATTTTATTCTTCAACTCCATAATTTCTGTTTGGTTCTTTGTTATAGTTTTAATTATACTTCTTTTAACAATTGTAGATGACTTATGTCTCTCCCTCTTTAAAATAGAATTATCTCAATGTTTTTCATTAGGCATTTATCCAGATGAGTTATGCATGTTTATCTATATTAATATACCCCAATTGAAAACATCATTTTTGAAATAATTGTTGAACTTTCTTAAACTACAAATAAGATAGTGCTCATAAAATAGATGCATTTGTCATACAAGTGCATTTTTTTCTGTAGGAAATATGACAATACTTGTGCTTTCATAGTAAAGGTTAGTCTCTGAATTTAACAAGGCATTATTAAATATAAATCAAGTTTACACTTTTTCAAAAGATGAAAATATGACAAAGTATTTTGTCCTATTAATCTAAAGAATGGAAAGATGTGGAACTTCATTCAGAAGAGACTGAATTTGGGGGGAGAAACAAACATGTAAAATAAATAATTCAAATACAGTTCTCTAAATGATATATTAAAAGCAGGTACAAAATGCTGAGAGATGATTTAGGAGATAAGAGTTAATAAATATGCTCATGTATATACATGTTCTTTCATAGGTTCAATTTCTTTCCAAGTTTAATTCTTCCTTAGAATGTGGTGAGTTGTAATCATCAAATCAAATTATTCCCAGTGTCCAAGCAGTTTCATTCATAACAACTCTCAATAGGTCATAAAGGTAATTTTGAAATAAAGAATTGGCTTACTATTTTATTATAAAAATAACCTAAAATGTGTATAAAAGCACATTATGTATTATAGAATCTATAATTTTAGTCAATTACTATATTTAGTTGTCGACTTTAGTATTTTCAGAGGGAAGGGAAAAAAGTAAAGAAGTTGTATTGGTGGTGGTAGTGAGGGTATTATCATTGTATCTTACAACAAACACAAATCCTAGACATATACCATCTTGGGAAAGCAAAACTATGTTCTGTCCATGTTTGCAGTTTTCAGTCTAATGTTTCTCAACTTCAGTGCCTTTGCTTAAAATCTTTTATCTCCCTTTTCTTGTCCCCATATCTGTGTGTTCAAGTTTTACTTATTTGTCAACACCTATTTCTCCTACAAGGCTTGCTAGATTGTACAAGTTAAAATTAATTACTCCTTTATGGCATTTTTAAATCCCAAGTGTGTATTAATACTATTCATTATAATCTGCAATGTGTTCTTTTTAGGGATCTTATCACATTCATCTTTATAGTGCCCCATGGCCAACATGAGTCACAAATGTTCACTATAAATGGCTGTGACTAGTTTCAAGAATTCATTTTGCCTATGGTAAGAGATAATGACAAATTGTGATTAGATTTCAGATAGATTGCAAAAATATTTAAAAATAGAAATCAAATTAAATCAACCTCAGGTAGCATGACATAATGTGTAAAATAACATGGCTTTGGAACCATACATCTTTACATTATAGACCTAGCTCACTAACTTAGTTCTGTTATATAGGTCAAGCTATTACCCTTGAACTGTAGTACCCTTCTTATTTGTATAATAGGGATAATATTACATAACATTCACAGTAGGTCTGATAATTATAAACCATAAATGTGAATAGCTGGAATAGCATCTCTTACAAATGCTCAAAAATTGGTGGCTAGTACCAGGAGAAGTAATCACAGTCAGTATTATCAGTCATCTAAAGACTGGCTAGACGAAAGCACCAATAAGTCTATCATATTGGAATTAAGATAACAATCAGTCTGGTTAGGTCATCAGCACAAGATATTTGTAGTAGTGTACTTATAAATCTATATTAAGTGTCTGATAGAGCTTATGATAATGTTTGTCAAACATTAGATCCTACCAGCACAGAAAAAGCTGCAAATAATAGACAAGTGTAGCTCGATCAGATGTTTTGTGGTTTTGAGGTAATGAAAACGTTAAAATATGTAGTCACAGTTGATATGAAGATGTATGCTATTAACTGACAATATAAGCTTGTTTCTCTCAATTGATAGAGCTAAAATACTTAATTGTTTTGGAAGCTACCCATGTTGCTTTGTATAACTGGAAATGAAATTATATAAATATCCCAAATATCAGACACATGAATATATGTATCCACCACTTTGAGTTCTACCTTATTTCTTTATTTGGGAAAAACTGTTTTATATCTCTGTGGGGTGTGTGTGTGTGTGTGTGTGTGTGTGTGTGTGTGTGAAAGAGAGAGAGAGAGAAAAGAGAGAATGAGAAAGTGTATCAGGTAGAAATAATTTTTTAAAATAATGAAATAAAATAAAATAAAATGAATTGCAGAGACAGCATCAAAAAGTTATCACTAAGAAATAGAATATAATACTAATGGAAATCAACTGTTGTCTTTCCCTGAGATTTACATTTTGGGGGTACTTTTATAAAATATTCTCATAGTAATAGTTCTCAAAACATATTGCATACTTACTTAAAAACTACATAAGTATACTTAAAAATGCTCTGATTTTCAGAACTCATTTCTAAAGTAATTGTTTTCTAAAAGCTCCTCTTGTGCTGTCAGAATGGAGTTAGCATTCACACTCTACATTCAATTCCTCAGAAGCATAAATCCTTCCAAATGCAAAGGGATCCTAAAAATAGTCACTGGCCAGTAAGGATTAATCAGACTCTGCTCACGTTATCGTTATTTATATACCATTTTCCCCACTGAACATCCCTACCGCCATAATGACCTAAACGCATGCAGTGCTCAGCTGCCAAAGGAGAGCTTACAAGCAGATTTTATTGCTTTAGACACATTGAACAAAACAAGAGCCCATCAGCACAGGAACATTAGGATGCCAGAAGTGTGTTCCAATCATTTGCAATAGGAAATGACTCTACAGTATGAATATATATCAAACCTTGTGTCTCTTTTTTTCTAAGTCTATAACACCCAATAAACTATACCTTAGCAGCAGTGATAAATGCATTCTCCTGAATTGCAAATGATATTTATTTTTTTTAATTGAAGTATAGTTGATGTACAATGTTGTGTTAGTTTTGAAAATGGTATCTTAATTTGATATTTAAGTTAAATTAGCATCACTCCCCACAAATGGTTTTATAGTTAACCTCTTTGCCTTTTTGGCACTACTGAAATTTGGGGGCATATTGATTTATCTTCTACCAAATAAGAGCAATAACCTTCATATCCATGATACAGAATAGTACTTTTATTTTTTGGGTTGGGTCCCAGACCTTGCATAGAGTATTCCTATTCATATACCATAGTAATTTAATTTGTGTTCACTGTCAATCATTGAATTAGACAGATATTTATATCTTATTCATCTGTCCTTGAAAAATAAAAGGGTTTTTAAGTGTGTGTATATATATGTATATATATATGTATCTGTAGTATATCCATTCCAGAAGTCAAAGTAAAGATGGGATAATTATCTCTACTTCACAGATTTACAGCTAAAGATCTTCCTCTTAGAAATTTCACATATTCCAATTTATAGTCAATATGGTTGATGATTTCATATTGTGAGACCCTTATCTTACGCAAAATATAACATATGTTTAATTCCATACCATACTAGGAGGCTGACAGAATTAGAAACTGTCAAAAAAAAGTATCACTGTAAGCAATTATTTTGATATCACTATGTATTTTCTTACAACATAAAATCTCAGATTGGCAAAATCTAAAATGCTTATTCATTGTCATAGCTTCATCGTAGATAATGAAACTATAATGAAATTTTAGTTATTTTGAATCAAACAGAACACCTGTTGTGTTTAATTTTATGTTGATGACTTCAGCAAGAATCAAAAGCTTTCAAATATTTGACAAAGCAATTGCAAATGAGTAAATCAAAAAACAAATTTTAAAAACGTAAACTTTCTTCCATTTTTGCATTGTCATGATGATAAACACCTCTGTATATTTAGTTCATGAAATTTGTCATTGTTCATAGCTTTTTTTCAGATAATAATGTGAAGTTGTTTATGTGAGCCTATTACCAAAACTTGATCAATTTACTAATACAAATGCAAATAGTCTCATTTCTATCTTAATTATTTAATATTAAATTGCAAGAAATAACTGATAGAAATAAATACGGTAAATGGTATGGTCTGTTCAAATGCTTGTTTTCCTAATAAGGAGTGCAGCTCAAATAAACACATTAAGCATAAATCTGAGTGGTGGTAAATGATAGAACAATACCTAATTGAGAAATACCCTGAGTCATGAATTGTCAGAGCATCTAGCAGAATTCATGGCTTATAGCATGTGCTTAATAAAATATTCTTGCTGAATTAACAGTAAATTATAAAATGATGTTTAGAACACATTAGAGAAAATACTACATAAATACATTTAAGGGTCTTATGGACTCGTTGAATCAATTACAATACTGGAATTCTTTGTAATTAATTAACATTTAAATATTTAAATGTGTTTTGTTTTACCTTGGACTTTTAATAGAATTAAACCAATTTAAAATAGTTCAAAATAATTTAGAGTAAAATAATATTTGGAAGTATTCTCTTAGGCAATAAAATTGTACTAGATGCAGAGATGGAAGTGATGGTATGATTTAAGGAATGGGCAACGAACGTCAGGCAAAGTGAAGTTTGGGTGGAGGGTGCCCAAATCAATAGAATTAAAGGGCCAAAGAATAAAATCATTTGTAAAATCCAATATGCAATTGATTTTAACATTCAGTTTAGAAGATGGTGTGACCACAGGTGGATGATAATTAAATACATTTTCTCACTGTGATCTTGTGTCATGTTGACCAGGACTCTTGGGCATTTCTCTTTTAAAAATGTTAGGTGATCCAGGAGAAAGACCTGAATAGCCTATCATTGCAGAAAATATCAGCTGTTAATTGGATAAATAACAGAGTAACTATAATTTAAAAAGAGATTAATGATTTTGTCTAAAAAAATAAGATGAACTATTGTATGCAAAACCCCTAATGGAAAAAAAATGTTGAAACGATTATATAATCTGTAGGAACTACAAAACAGAGATATTTCCCTGTGGAAACAATAATGAATGTCATTTTGCCATCAGCGTTTGGTGAGTGATAGCATGAAATTATAAGAAATATTCAATTAATCCAAAGAGGTTAGAAAAAAGAGGAAAAAGGAACTAAAGCATATGGGACAAATACAAAGGAAATGTCAAGAGAACAGACCTAAACTGAAAACTATAACTAACATATACATAATAAAGTTAAATATAGAGTATCCAAACACCCCAATAAATGGCAGAAATTGTCAGATTGGAGCAAAAAGGAAGGCACGACTCTATGCTACCTACTAGAAACCTACTTTAAATATAAATAAACAAATAGATTAAAAGTAAAAGGATACAAAATGACACACATGCTCACACTAATTGAAAGAAAAAGTTGGAGTGACTACATTAATATCAAACAAAGTAGGTTTCAGATGATAAAATAATGATAAAAGCACTAAAGAATCTTATTTCATAATGTTAAAGTATTCAATTTATCAAAAATTGTCTTCCTGAATGTATTCTATATACATACTGGAAATTAATCATAAATAACTTGAATGCATACCTTGCCTCATATATAAATTCAAATGGAAATTCAAAATGTATCATAGACATAAGTCTATACCTAAAAGTATAGAACTCCAACAATAAAATGAGAAAATATCTATTACTTTCAGTGACCAAGATTTTTTAGTTTCAGTACCCAAAACACAATCCAAAATAGGAAAAAATTATAAATTTTGAATTTCATCATTGAAAGACATTTTTGATTTTAAATGATGTCAAATGACAGAAAAGACAAATAATATTCATAGAATGATAGAAAATATTTCCAAATCATGTATCTGATAAAGGACTTTGATCCATAATACACAAAATTTCTGAAAAAATCAGTAAAGGAACCAGAAAGCTCAAAAATGAGAAAAGTATTTGATATTTAGATGTCAAATGATATCCTATTTGATGTCAAGTGATATTTGGGTCTCATAAAAGCTCCTTCAGAGATGCTCAACAAATACTTGTTAGGAAAATGCAAAATAAAACCACAATAGGATACACGAAAACACCTATTAGAATATTTATAATTAAACGGATTGACCATGTTAAGTATTGGTTGAGAATTGGAGAAACTTCTCCAGTTGGAGAATGAGCTCCATGCTTATAAAATGGTGGTAGGAAATGTAAAATTACACACTTTGGAAAACAGTTTGTAGTTTCTTTAAAAGTCCATTATTGTCCACACAAAAAAATGCTCAAAGGTGTTTATAGCAGTTTTATTCATAATTGCCCAAACTTGGAAGCAACCAAATGTCGTTCAGTAGGTAAAGAGATAGCCTGTGGAATATCCATAAAATGGAATATTATTCAGCAGTAAAACGGAATGAGCTGTCAAGCATGAAAAGACGTGGAGGAAATTTAAATGCACACATGCTAAGTAAAATAAGCCCATCTGAAAAGGCTACATACTGTGTCATTCCAACTCTGTGACATTCTGGAAAAGGCAAATCTATGGAGACAGTAAAAAGATCAATGGTTACCAGGGACTAGGGGGAGAGAGAGATGAAGAAGTGGAGCAGAGGATTTTTAGGGCAGTGAAAATACTCTGTGTGATACTATAATGGTGGGTATATGTCATTATACATTTGTCCAAACCTATAGAATGTGCAACACCAAGAGTGAACCCGAATGTAAACTAAGGGCTTTGGGTGACAAAGATATGTCAATGTAGATGCGTCAGTTGTTAACAAATGTACTGCTTTGGTGGAGACTCTTGATAACAGGGAAGGCTATGTTTGTTTGGGGGCGGGAAGTATATGGGATATCTCTGTACTTTCTGCTCAGTTTTGCTGTGAACATAAAATTGCTCTAAATATTTTTAAAAAACCACTTTTGCATGTTTTCCTGCCTAAAAAGGATGACGGGAAAAAAAATTAAAGCCAATGTTAGTGGTAAAACAAATAGATCAGCAATTATCTTTGGAAATTGTCCTGATTCTGTGTAACCTTGGGCAAGTCACTCTTCTCATTTGTTTTGTTTAGTTTTTTTTCCCTTTCTAAAATGAGGGCTTAGGAATCTGTGATCATCAAGAATTGTTCTTGCTTTAAATTCTAGGACCCCATGGTCTTGTCTCGTTTTGTAATGTTTCTCTTGCTCATCTGATTCATAACAGATGATAATTCCTATAAAAGCAAGTAGGTATAAAGCTGACTCCTCATTTTAAATCTAAGATTAAAACAAGACTAGACACTGAAAAAGAAAGTCAGTCACTCGTCTGCTATTAGACCTAGCCATTCCATTTCTAGATATTTATTTATCATGGAAAAATGAAAGCTTATATCTGCACAAAGACTTTTGCACAGATGTTCATAAAAGACTATTTTTCTGTTATAGCCCCAAACTGGAAACAACTCAAATAGCCATAAGTAGTGGGATGGATAAACAAATTGTGGCAAATCTGACAGATGAATTATACTGTTTGGCAATATAGAGGAGGAGATTGTTAATACATCAGTATGGATGAAGCTCAAAACAATTATGGTGAGTGAAAGAATCCAGATGAAAAGAATGCATATTATAGGATTGCATTTATATAAAATCTTATACATGCAGACTAATATATATTAACAGAAAGCAGACCACTGACTACAAGAGGTCAACTGTGGAAAAGGGCAGGAAGGAAGGATTAAAATAAGGCATGAGGAACATTTCGGGGGTGATGGATATGATTATTATCTCGATTGAGGTGATAGTTCACAGGTATATGCATATGTCAAAACATCAAATTTTACACTTTTTCCATGTGGACTTTATAGTATGTCAGTTTTACCTCAATAAAGCTGTTACAAAGTAAGTGTAATTCATTCCAAAAGAAAGAAAGCTGAGACAATTCATTACAACAAATATATTTCTGAGGGTTGAACTACTGGCTAAAGCATGGCATAAAAATGAGTAATTTAAATTGGAAGAATCAGTGAAACTCCTGAATAATAAATTATGAGAAGATATAGAAGTCAAAGAAATGTGCTACTGATAAAAAATAAAGCCAACAACTTAGTGAAATTCATAGCCCCAAATAATATGCTTACTATGCATATAAACTTAATTTATGACAAGACGATTTACAAATCAATGAAGAAAGGAAGAATTATCCAACAAATGATGTTCAGATAAGACGCTAACACTTGGAAAAATAAATCAATATAGATGCTCAGATCAATTTCAAATTTTATGTAATTAAAATATAATAAATATCAAAAACTGCCTAAAAGTAGAAGAAAATAACTTTTATCAAATACACGAAGTCATTAAAAATTGTTGAAGGAAAGAGAAAAGAGGAAAAGAGCAATTCTCTTGTCTACATGAAAATGAAAAACTATTCATCAAAGAAGAAATATCTTAAAAAAAATGGCCAAAAATGAAACAGGAAAATATATTTGTAATAAATGATTTAAAAGGATATTTCAGTGAATTTGTCTGTATTTTTTGATGGCGCTTAACCAATGTCTTAGGCCTAAGATTGAGGGCATGAGGGCAATCCGTCTCCCAGGCCATACGTATCAATTCACAGATGAATATATTTCTCCAGCCAACCCAAGGAACCATCTTCAGGAAGTATGCTACAACGACTTTCTAAGAAATGGTCTGAGTTTGATGGTATAATTGACTGTGTGGATCATGGAATCCAGAGCTGCTGAGGGCCATTTTTAGTACCACAAATAGAGAGACTGGTTAAAAATGAACAACATAAAAATAAGACTACATTTGAAAGATAAAATGGAAGATTCTTAAAATATTGTTTGAACATTTGACTCTATGTCTGGAATTTTTAAATGCCTGGCCCTTCTGGCTCTATGAATTGGTAAGTTCCATTTTAGCTTCAGTCGAGAAATTCTTTGTCATTTGAAAATAACAGTTATGAATTATACTAGTATCATATTTTAAAAATGAAGAACTCATACAAATCAATGAGTGGAAATCCCCTGAATGAATATATGATGAACAGATAATACATGCACACTCATATACACTTCTATTTATCAATCAATTGAAAAACTGTTGAAATTCATTTGCAATTGATTCTAGAAAAGTACACCAAATTTCTTAATTGACGTATAATTGAAATACAACACTTTATAACTTTCAAGTGTACAAGATACTGATTTGATATTTGTATACATTGTGAAATGATCACCACAATAAGTCTAGTTAACATCCATTACCATTCATAGTTATAAATTTTCTTTTTTTTGTTTTGATGAGGGCTTTTAAGATCTACTCTCTTAGTAACTTTCAAATATGCAGTGCAGTATTATTAACTATAATCACCATGCTGTACATTACATTGCCATGACTTATTTATAACTGGAAGTTTGTACATTTGACCTCATTTTGTATATCAAATCTTAACTGATTAAAATAATATTTGTTTTAGTCGTGATTTGGACTGCAATTTGGAAAGTCCTTGAAAAGGAAAGCTAGGCTCTGCTGCCTCTGGAGCAGCTGGAAGGCTGCTAGCTTGCTGGAATCATCTGATGAGTTGCTTACTCATGTGTCTGGGACCTGGACTAGGAAGCCTTAGAGTTGGGCCTCCTTGACCGTTTTTCTCTATCTCTGTGCAATCTTTCCTTGCATCTCTCCAACATGGAATCTTTAAGGTAGCATTTTGTTTTGTTTTGTTTTGTTTTGTTTTTTATGTATTGGCTCATCTATCCCGAGGTGAAACTGCATTGCCTTTTAGGACCTAGAACTCAGCAGCTATGCAGTATCGCTTCTGCTGCATTCTATTCATTGTCAGTTTCAAATACAATAGCAGGTTCAAGGGAGAGGAAATGGACACTACCTTTTGAGAGTGACAAGTTTCTGAAAGATCATGTGAGACTACAAATGCTCTTATGGTCATTTTTGGAAAATATAATGTACCACAAGTAGATCACTGCTAGAAGCTTTCACTATAAAATCCTCCCAGAGATTCCCTCCTCCCAAAACACTTTGATACATTTCCTTTATGACATGGTCTTATCACTGAATGAATGTGACTTTAGTAATTTTGCATGTATCTGTCTCTCCAGGTAGACCCTATGTTTCTTGACAATAAATACCATATCTCATTCATTTATATGTGTACATGTATGACAATAGTTGGTGATTATATCTGTATCTATATCTATATCTATCTGCCATATTGTGGCACTCAGTAAATGTACCTTGTGATGGATTAACTATAATTGAACTAAGGTACTACTAGTGCTATGGGCCTTATTTCATTTCCTCTGGGTGCAAGAGTTAGAAGATTGGTAGAGTTAATGTGCCATGTTGGGTCCTATAAGAAGTAGAAGCATGGAGAGAATTAAACATGAATGGGATTTATTAAGGTTAATGTCTAGGAAAGCTGAAGAGGAGAAGGATCAGGGGTTGGCAAGAAAAACTTCTAACGAACATCTGATAGCTGTGAAACAAGAAGGGGAAGAAAGGGAGAGTAGATAGTAGGAAGCACTTTAGACTACAGCTATAGTACTTCTAGTACCTTTGCCATGCTTAGACATTGGCTGGGGGCAGCCCAGAGAGAATATGGCCTTGGTGCTACAATGAATTCAAAAGAAATATATAGAAGCTGGAGGCTGTTGTCTATAGTTCTCAGATCAGTTTCTCACTTGAAGGGAGATCTGGGTGGCACACTTATTAGCCTGTATAGCTGACTTCTTACACCTCTTGAGCTGCATCAATCCTCCACATTTTTTTTAGCAGTGATTTCTCCAGGTTTTCTGTAGCCTGTCGTCTGAGGAGAAACTTAGAAGAGGGAAGTTAGGTGGACAAATTATAGCTCATGTCACTAGTGATGGTCTTAAGGCTGCAAATGTTAATCATCTTCTTCCCCGCACTATTCATTCTAAATTCCCCTTATTCAGAGCTATCACATCTGTAGGTCTTTATTAATACTTTCCTGGTAATGTGGCCCAAAGTTTTATTCACTAATCCTCTGAGCCTTAGATAATATTATGCTTCTAAAGGCCAGGGTTGCTGTATTTGTTTACTCACCTTTGCTGTTAGGCAAGAGAGAATCAAATGGCAAACAGGTAAATCACTGGGGTTCTATACTTTCTGGCTCCAACTGTGTTAAAACAGTAGGCTTCTCCTGTTGATCAGAGTCAATTATTCCTGCCAAAAGGGTGACTCTTCCCACCCACTCATCAATAGATTCAAAGAATTCAAAGTGCCCAGATAGCAGCTATAATATACATTTCAGTAGGACGCTTGCTATGTCCCCTGGCAAGAGTGTGGCCTTTATGGAAACCAACACTCCTAATCATTCAGAGCTCAGAGTTTCAGGGACAGGAGACCAAAGTTCTCTAGTAGGAGGTCATGGGTAGGGATGATAAGTTGGGCTGCTCTTTCTTCCTATTTTGGTTGCCAGAATCATGTATTCTTCCTTTCAGGAATGCGTACTAAGGCCCTGCTTTTAGCATATATAATGTACCCTAGAGGATGGTAACCTCTCCTTTTTGAGTATTTCCTCTGGTACTGGAGTATATTCTCTGGCTGACACTACAGTTGTGTCTCCCATAGGTCATTCCAATGATTTATCAGGCCGATTGTTTCTTGATAGTGTGTCATATGATACAACCAGCAGATCAAAAGGTCATGTTCCCACTCTGCACCTCCACTGTTGTGAATGTCTCCTGGCTGGATGCTAGGGTCTATAAGATTCTATGGCTATGGGTCAAACACTTGGTAGGGACCCATTCAGTGTTGCTAGATGAAACTCTGCAAATAAGAAAAGGAAACCCATACCCAGAAAAGGTATCAGTCCCTGTGAGGATGAACCCCTGGCTCTTCTAGTAGGGAAGAGGCCCAAAGAGATCAACTTGCAACCAAGTGGCTGGTTCTTCTTGAGGAACAGTGCCATAGTGGGGGAATCTGTATTGATCTCTGCCAGACTAAACATTCACATGAGGCGATAGCTAGACTGACCTTGGTAAGAAGGAGTCTATACTTTGGGGCCCAAATATAGCCTCTATATCTGCCACTGTGGTCATTCCATTCCTGTGGCCATCATTCCATTATGGCTAATAACAAAGGCTGGCTGATACTGATTAGCCAGTTCATTTTTGTGTTCTTGGTTTTCCAGTGTGTCTTCCATGGTGGATATTTTCTGGTGGGCATTAACATTAATACATAAATGCTCACACTTTTTCTCTAATCCCATACGTCCATGTACATGATTCTAGTCCACCTCTTTGTCTCAGATCTTCTAGTCATTGTTATTCCAGAACCTGACCAGCAGTCTATGTCATGAGCCACTGCCCAGAATTCTGTATATATTCTTACCTCAGACCACTTCACCTCTCACAGAAGTGGATGATCAGTGCACTTCTTGAAACTTTTCATTCATTGAATGAACTTTTTGTTCATTGCTAAGATTTTACCTCAGTATTACCTCTCAAGGAAAACCCTGAATGCCCCTGTAATATAGCTGCCATCCATTTTTCAGCTACATGCACCCACTGAGTGGACTTATCAACATAGCTCAAGATTTTCTTTCTCATTCAGCTAGTTAAATGGGAACCACCCCCCTTCTTTGTAGCCATATATGTAAGCTAAGGACCCTTTTTTATACCATGGAGTTTCATGGAAGTCTGAGCTACTTGCTTGTATTGTTTACTCATGCTCTCTGGTCTTCTTTGGGCTTGGTACTATATGTATCATTTCCATCATATGATGGACAAATGCTGAGCTGGTCCATCTTTATGTCTTGGTAGGTCCAGTAGAATTTAGCTCATAATGAGCAGTTCCAAATGAATGGGCACTTAGTAACCCAGAGTCAAACATTTGTCTCTATCAGAACTACTAACATACTAAAACCTATTTCTTGAAAGGTGTAATACTCCAGTACAGGTGACATGGCTTTGTTCCAAAGGTCCAGTGGCTCACATTGTGATTCTGCCACTGGGTCTGGCCATACATTCCATACTGGGTTGTATCCCACCAATGATACCTCTAACAACATAAGGTCTCCAATTGTGAAGCCCAAAGGGGTAAGGCTATTTGCATTGTACCCTAACTTAGAGAAGAGCCCTTTCTTACATTTGACCCCACTGAAATCAGGCCGACTTCCATGTCACAGAGAATAAGGGCAGTTGCAGTAGCCCTAGCTGTAAAATGTATTACCTCCAAAATGTAAAGAGGCTTATCATGCACTGTGGCTCCTTTGCAGTAGATGATGCAAAATGCAGCAAAGTGACTTTTAATTTGGAGGGAATTTCTTGCTGTATTCTGTCTGATGTATCCTTAAATATTTTACAGAAGTTGCAGATCCTTCCATCTTCAAAAGGTTTATCTGTCACAGTATGGAGTGCATGTAGCTTACAAAAGTCTTCAGCAGGCTAGCTATCTCATGTTTATCCGTCTTGATCAACATGACGCTATTGATATAATGATTCAGAGTGATATTCTATGGGATTTCCAGATGGTCTAGAGCACAGAGGAAAGGAGATATAACATAGGCCTGGGGCAAACTGTAAATGAATGTTGTTGTACAGTCCAGGTGGGTATGGAATGATTTGGATCGTCTTCTCTGTTGGGATAAAAATAAGTGTATTTTCCAAATCAGCAGCTGTATACCATGCATCTGAGGTCTTATTAATCTATGGCAACAATAAATATGGCCAGAATGGCAGCTGCAACTGTGGCTACTATTTGTTTGAGTTGCAATGGCCACCAAGATCTATCAGATTTTGACAGAGGACACACTGATGAATTGAATGGAATTACATTGGGACCACCAAGTTTGAATACTTTAGAACTTCAAGGATTGCACCATTATTTACCATTACTCACTCTCTGCCCCCATTCCTTCATGAAATGCATTGTTGTTTTGACTTACTCTCTTGCCTGAAAGTGAACAATTTCAGAGGTTTTTATTTGGTCTTTCCCTCTATTACAGCTTTACCCTGTAGGTGAAGGACTTAAATTGCTAAGGATATCAGTTCCAATTATAACACTCAGGGGCTGGAGAAATAATCACACAAGTTTAGTTAATATTTCACTTAACACCTGGCCCCTGCATACCTCCACTTAAATATGGGGCCTTTATGCACTTCAGGTTTCTAGGTATAAATATCAGTTATGACCCTATATCCAACAGTCCTCAAATATCTGGATGTTTGTCTTCATGTGGTTTGCAGTCACCTGAGTAAATATCCATAGGCTCTTTGGGGGAAGAACTGGAGGAATCATTTCAGTACATACTGACCTAAGTCAACAAGTTCTGGATCTGAAAATTGGTTCATGTCTGGGAACTGAGAAAAGGATCATAAGTTTTTTTTGGGGAAACCACCTTCAGAGGCCTACTGTTCCATTCATGCTTTCTTCTGATTATAGATATTGAAGAGCATCTTCATTCCCTGCTTGATTTGCCCCAGTAATGTTGTGTTCTATTAACTAACTTAACTCCTTCTCAGTAAAGGTCTCTACCATTCTCCAACCTTGTTGATCTTTTCAGCAATTTGTGACTCTCTGGCATCAGGTAGTTAAGCAACAACACCTGGCCTCTATTATTCTGAAGACCCATTCTTTCCTTTTTATTAACACACAAGCTCTGTGGCTACATCTTCTACCATTAGCTCCAGCCTGTGGAGGAGAGCCTCCTCTCAGCGATGCTAGTGTCCCTTTCACCACTGCAGTTATTAAATCTTTGACTAAATGTGAGTTCTCTGGGCCTTCCTATGGCACATGCTCTTTTGTGGATGCTCTGGTCTTACATTACATAATTATTTTTACATATGCCCCTTGAGCCTTTTTATTCCTTTATCTAGCATCTGCCAAGGTAACTCAGGCACTTCAACCTCACTAGGGGTCATCACTTTTTCTAGGTTTTATAAGTGCCACCCTAGCAGTTCATTTGCATAATCCCTAGGGTCCTTGCCAGGGAGTTAAATATTCTGTTCCATAAAAGTGCCCCTAAGTCAATGAATTCTTTCTTATTTAGTTCCTATTCCAGGTCCCTTGAAATACAGCAGTAGAGGCCAGTGGTGCTACTTAACCACTGTAAAAATCAGCAAGGTCAGAGGAACAGCCAAGAGGGCTTTACTGACAGGAAGTTGATGAGTTAGTTAATAAAACATAGTGTTGCTAGGGACAAAATCCAATACCAGGAGTACTCCCTTGATTCCTGTTGTTACATGCTAGCTAATTTTTACAGCTCCTTTGGGTTGTAATCTCTTTTCTCTATATTGAAGTTAACATATTGCCAGCTTGGTTATGCTAAGATTTAACTGTAATTACCAGCCTGGGACAGCTCCTGAGGGGAATGCCTATTAGTCCACAGTATCTCCTCAAGCAAGGGAAGTGCAAGTTCTTAATACATTAGATGGGCCACCTCTACAAGCTCCGAGTGTTCAGAGAAGTCTGAGGAGCCCTGGTGATCAGGGGAACTCATCTTGATGTCTTCATTCCTTGTTTCCATGTCTTAGGTAAGAGACCTTCCTTGGCTGGGAATTTAGTCATCTCTGGATCTCTATGGAGACAATTAAAGATCTGAGTATAATATCTGCATGGCTACCATACTGGATAATAGTATAATAAAAGATTTTTTTCTTGGTTCAGGTGCATTAATGTTGAAGAACCAATATCATTTACCTTACAAATTTATATGCCCACAAAAAATGCACTGATCCATGTTTCCAGGGTTTATGTAAAAAATCAGAATTGGTAAGCATTGGTGAATTTAAATTTGCAAATTATTTGCTCCAGTATTTTTTTCCCCTTCTCCCCAAAGAAGATCAAGATTCCCTAAGACATATGTTTAATTTATCTACTGACCTTTGATTAGAGGGAAAACAGAATTTAGACTAAAAGTTAAATTTTTCAGAAGACCACATTAATAGATGAAGTGAAATAATACCTTCATATTAGAGTTTCATTTTTAAAATTATGTTTTCTCTTCATTCTCCAGTGACATAAGTTTAATTTATTAGAAATGATTTATATGAACTGGTTAACCAATTCTTAGTATAAAATTAGGAGTATTTTGAGATTGAAATTTGGAATGCTTACTGATATTTTGTATGCCAAACTTTCTGAGAGATTAAAGTTTCTATAATTTTCTCCTTTTTTGGAAGAAAATAAGCTCCCTTTAATTAAAGAAGTTCCCATTGGTTTATTCTTTAATTGTCTATAATATTAATAAATAAACTATATAAATTATTAATATAATTGGATGACACATTTTAAAAGTAGAAAATAAACAAATTTGAAATACTATAGCTAGCAGTGAAAACTGTATTCTTAAATGAATTATTTGATACTTACTATATTATAAATATAATTCAATTTTAAAGATTCAAAAACTGAACATTTCTTAAACAGAATGGTATAAAATGAAAAATATAGGAACCAAGTGAAAGAACAAATCAGAAAACCTGAATGAATTGGGCTCCATTAATCCATCAATTTGATAGCTTTCTCTGGGATCCTTGGATTTCATTCCCTTATTCTATCACACTAGAGATGGCTAATTAGATTTTAGTAGAGAAAACCTATACCTTATCTATTATAAAACAAATATAATATACATATATATTCTTTTATTTCTAAAAATATTTATCTAAAGATTGATCCTATATCTAGTACAAGACGTGATAGGGCATGGGAAAACCAGATTTTTACTAATTAAGCAATAACAATTTCCTCCAATAATATGAAGTATAAAATAAATTTCTATTTATTCAATGACACATAAAATCAAACCTCCCCACCTCATCCACATATAGGTAACATTTCTTTGTTTAAGATGATTTTCTATAATGTCAATCACATGCTGGCTAAAGTGAAAAAGACAAGATTTAGATGGATGAAAACATGACTTTTATATATATTTGTCTCTAAGATTGCTTTGTGTTCATGTATTATAGTGTTCATTTCTATTCTATATTGACATAGTTCTATAAGTTTATGAAAATTATGTTACAATCAAAATACAAATTGTGTTATATTTTTGAAATTTTAAGTTAATTTCCATGATAACACAGGTGAAAACAGAATTTGGTTTGCTGTTACATTGTTCAGCTAATATCAATCTCTGATCCAAAGAAAAAAGATCATAAGAAATAATGATTGTTGTCATTATAAAAATGTCAAATGCATGTGGGATTACTTGACTTTTTAGAACCTTCTAAATTATTTGCAGAATCTCCCATTTACAAGCCATTTTGTGTGTGTGTATATATATATATATATATATATATATATATATATATATATACATATATATATATATATATATATATATATATATATATATACACACATACATATATATGTGTATACATATATTTCTCTCTTCATGCAAATGTTTCAAGGCTGATGGCTTACCAGAAAAGTCATAGAAAATGAAATGGTAAAACAAAAATAGAAAATCATCGTCAAAGAAGAAGATAGCAAAGGTACCAAGCATGCATCTTAATGCCTTTTTTATGCATGAGCTTCAGATGTCCCAGAGTTTCATAGAAAACAAGGCACAACAGAAAACATAAGCAGTTATCTAGTTGTCATTGTTGGGAAAGATGAGGAGTGCCAATTCTTTAGGAGAATAGCTCTCTATCACTAAAATTATGGACAATATCTCTCATCTGCAGCATTGTAAAAAGGAAAATTGTATAAGAATATAATATATTCTTAATATTTCCAGAAATTTTAAGTCCTTTTCACTTAGTATTTTTGTCTTCTATCAATATTAGATCAATGTTGAGGGAATGGCATCAGTATGTAAATAAATAAGGACATGCCTTCTATTAATCCTTATTAATCTATTGTTGGAGCTTACAGAAACTTAAGGCCCAGAAAACTTATATTTCCATAAATACCAGTTATGTAATTTTATTGAGTGAAGGACCTAGAATACTAAGATGAATTATTTATTTCAGGCTACATAGAAAGTCAGTGATGGACCATAGTGTCTGCTAGAAAGACACATATGACTTTACTCATTTGGTTACACTTAGTTACACACCCTTCTTACAATCACAGACCTGTAGGAAATTTACTTGATTCACTTTGAAATTCTGTAATTTGTCCTTAAATCACAGGTACAGACATATGAAAGGAGGTGATGGTCCTAATGAAGAGATAGGTACAGCATGAGGAATGAGAAGGATGGAAGGAGTGAAGAATTAAAAATAGGGGAAAAAAGTCAACAAAATAAAGGAAGGTTCAAAATGAATGAAGGTCAAGAAAAAAGTAGTAGATCTTGACAGGAAGAAAAGAGACAAACCTAGTAACATCAAAGAAAGGGACAATAGGATACAGATTTTACTCACCACTGCGCTTATAACATGGGACAAACTCTGAGTAAATTTCGTATCTTGAACTTTCTAATATACCTAATTCACTGAAAACAGCAGAAACAGATCCAAAATAACTTCAGCTATTGCAATTACCTGAATTAAATATAAAATAAATATGTTTGGTACATTTGATGCATTAGAAGATAAGACTAAAATTGTAAGCTTGGGAGAAGAATATTTGAAGAAAAACTTAATGAAATGAAAATATAATAGGGTAGTTCAAATTTCAACCTCAATGATAGATCTAGCAGATTAACACAGCTAGCTAGCAGATTAAACACAGCTAAAGAAACAATAAATAAACTGAAAAACATAAATTGTATAGAATGTAGTCTAGGTAGACAGATGGAAAATATGAGAGAATGTTAAGTAGTATGAAGGATAGTATGAGATAGCTGAACACATACCTGATTATGCAGGAATATAGAGAATGGGAAAGAAGAGATGCTCAAATAATGGCTGATTTTTTTCATTTTTGTTAAAAGACAATAACCCCCAAATCCAGAGGCAACCCAAGGATTTAAGGCATACCATGTTGGCATCTAGGGACAAAAGAAGGTGTATATATCCTCATGGTGGAAAGAGTGATTGATCATTTGTACAGTCTTTTTGTTACCTGCTCACTCCACTGTTGAGTCCATTTCCTGGATTCATTTCAATGCTTTCTATCGCTGCTTCTCCTAATAAAAACTATTTACAGTTAATGTATGGTCTCTTATCTGGATGTAGTCAGGGCCCACTATCTTCCAGTCTGTCCCCTGCACTTCTCCCTGGTTCTGCAAATACCAGATTCTTAGCTATGTCCTCTATATGGTCCTTGCCTAAACTATACATTCCACAGATTCTAATTCAAGGTCTCTTCACTCAACTACACCACCCTTTGAAGGTCAGGGCTCTCTCCCAAATCTCAGCTATGTTTGACCTTCCTCCCTAGAACCTCTGGATCCCTTCCATGCCACATAGGACTCGAAGAAAGGTGAGGTACCATAATCTCTGAACCAATCCCTGCCTACTTGTATTCTGCTTCTATTTCTACAATGCCAAAATTACACTATATTCATGTGGGTTCCCAGGATTCCAACAGAAAATACCTCCTGAGTCGCCTCTGCTTGCCTTTGCACTCATTCTATTTGGCTTCCATTCTCTCATAGACCACCTTTGGCATCGCTCGAGGTCTAGAGTGGCAGAGAATGTGCATACATGAGGTAATGGGTTAAAGCTCCATGATTTAGTCCTATTGTTAAAGGTTGCAAAGAAGGGGAAAAGAAGCTGATTTCCAAAAGAGGAAACATAAAGAGGAATGTGGCAACTACTTTCCCTATGAGAAAAAAAAATTCCATGAGCACACACTTCTTTCTTTCTTATTTAAATGTGTATTTTACAAAGCTTGCTTTTAATTTAAAGCCAGTAAAAATAACTTTCAAATTATCAGAATTTTCATAAAGTGTATGTACAATAATTGTTTCCTTATGACTTAATCATTAATATGGTATAAATTAAGACAAATATTTTGTAAGGGAAAGAAGAAAAAGAGATACTTTAATTAATTCAAAAAATTTTACTATGTAATCATTACATTTGATTGGGTTCTTAATAAGTAACTAAGCAATGTTCATATATTTATGATGTTTTCACTGATTTATGAAATGGCATCTTATTTATATGATATAAAATTTATTGATAATCCATTATTGATCTCAAAAAGGACAGGACAATAATATTTTATGCTATCTCAAGACTACAATATTTTAATAATAGATGCATAATAATTTACATATTATTAAATAAAATATGAGGTCTATCTATTATTACAAAGAATCAAGTTGCATTAAATCCTATTACATCATTTTATCAGAAAACTAAGATATAATTATTAAGAAAAACTTGTGACATAATGATTCAAAGATATTAGAAATTAACCCCTTGGAAAATCTATGAAATTTATAATTATTTTAAATGCTATCTATTAACCTTCATAAGCAGCAACTATTTTGCATATATCAAAATATCTTCATTTTTCAAACACGTTAAGGTCATTATTAGGCAAAAGACATTCCAAACCCAAACAAATTCATCAGTTTCATGAAAATCACATGTTTTTGTTATTAAAGCTATAATCCCAGAATCCTGACTTGGCTTTGAGGTAAATATTCATCATGTTCCCATTTAATATTTTATTTTAATGAAAAATTGCTGTGATGTGTGAAATATCATATATCAAATTCCAGATAGTGTGAGGGGGATATAATACAAATCATATATATTTAGAACTTGTCACTGAAAAGAAATGATAAAACCTGATCAGATTTCCAGCAAATTTATGACAATGTTGGAGAGTCCTACAATTTCAGATATGATCCCCTTCTAACAGCATTAGCAACAAATCTCAGTAATGTTTTATCAATTCTCAATAAATGGATACTTTACAAAAATGAACAAGTTATGGTTACTTTTAATTGGGAGTGGGGCATTGTGAGCAAGGATGTGGAAAGGGGAAGGGGGATTGGATAAGAGGATACGGAGGAGAATTAAATACAATTTTGTGTTATCCCAGAAGCCTTGGAGAAGAAGCGCGTTCACGCGTTCTGCTTGTACTGCAGTGCGGAACGTTTAGGCAACGTGGCCTGGTTCTTTGCGGGAAGGTGGGCGCCCTGGTGCTTGGCCAGCCGCGGCGTTTCGGGCCTTGGGGAGCCGCAGACCTGGTCTTTTTTCACTGATATAAGAGCTCGGGGGCGGGCCGCGCAGCGCCCTGACCCGTCCTCACCATGTTGGTGCTGTTTGAAACGTCCGTCGGCTACGTCATCTTTAAGGCATGTGGTAGATTGAGCTGTTGGAGGTGGAAGGCGGGTGTTGGGCAGGAGAGGAGAGGGAAAGACGTAAGGAGAGGACGACGGTGCTCAGGATCGCGTGGGTGCCTTTTCTGTCCCCCTGCTCTGAAAGGAAGGGGGAGGCTTTGGGCCTGGGAGGCGCATGTTTCGGTGAACACGTGGCCCTGCCGTTTGGGGCGCTGGGTTCAGTAAGAGGATTTGGCCCAGTTAGAGAGGTGGGCAGGAGCCGTTTTAGAATTTTACAGGTTCTGATAAGGAGTTTGGGTTTTGTTCTGAGAGTTTTGAGGAATGATTGCAAGGTTTTAACACAGGAATGACCTGATCTAACTTTGTCTTTTAATGAAGTTGTTTTGCTCTGTGCAGAATAGATTACGGGGGATGGGGTGCAAGAAGGGAAGAAGGATATTTTTGCATTAATCTAAACGAGATGAAGTTGCTTGGGTGAAGGCTGGCATGGAGGGAAAGAAATATCAGGAGAAAATTAGAAGGTAGAACTGACGGGATTGGCTGGTTGAAGAGTGCGAGGTTTGGGTTTAAGTAAGTGGGTTTGTGGTGGTAGGGAAGGAAAGAGAAGGTTTAGGGATTTGGGGCCTGGGAATGGGGAGGATACTATAGAATTGCAGTTTGGGCTGTGTGAAGCTTTCGATGTCTGTTGGACGTGGAAATACAGTGGTCATTTCAAATTTGAAGCCCAGGGGAGAAATCTGAGCTGGATATAACCAATTTGAGTTTTGGTTTTTTTAATAGGGAAAGTTTGAAATTAACTTCAAGTTCATCAGCAAGGAAATAATTGAGCAATGGGATATTCGTGTAATAGGGTGCTGTTGAGATGTTAGGAAGCATGAGGTAAATTGAGTTCTGTCTACGTTTCAGGGACTCGCGTTCAACGAATATAGCAACGAAAAACAAGTTTTTCATATGTACTGACAAGTCAAAAAATTCTAGATAAACTATATATAGTGTGCTTCTAGTTATAAATCAAAAACCTATGTGGTATGCGTGCAGAGAGTCAGGAAGGGTACGTGCCAAAATGTTTATTTGGGAAAGTTTTTCATTTTATTTTCCAAGTTTCTCTTTTGACGTTTGAAAATATACTTCTATTTGCATGTTACATTAAATACTTGTTATTTTTAAGAAAACCAATAAGATAATTAAAAACCAAAAGGTGATTTTGCTCATTTTTCCTCTCATTAGAGTTGTCTGAGATTGTAGTATTAGCAATTTTAAGGGACTAAAAGGGTTTAGAGCTGGGGAGCGGGTCTATTAGACTTTCCACAGCTTTTCGCAGTCTTTTCTAAATTCTTTTTTTTTTTTTTTAATATTTATTTGGTTGCGGCAGGTCTTAGTTACAGCAGGCAAGCTCCTTAGTTGCGGTTCTCAGGCTCCTTAGTTGTGGCATGTGAACTCTTGGTTGCGGAATGCATGTGGGATCTAGTTCCCTGACCAGGGACTGAACCCAGGCCCCCTGCATTGGGAGTGCAGAGCCTTAACTACTGCGCCACCGGGGAGGTCCCTCTAAATTCTTAAATAGAGTTCTGCACATTCTCTTAGCCAGCGAAGTCTGTCATATTTTGAATCAGTGTCTGTGGATGAATTTCATCCAAATTGATGTTATGTATACTGTCCTGACCTGGATGCTAAGAGGAGAGGGGTAACTTTGCACTGTCCAGTGGTTGCTTCTAATAGTGGGGAGGAGTTAGTTTAGCAATTGTATGGTTTCTAGACCTGGGTCATAAAGTATAAAGTCATATGATGAATTATTGATTTCTACTAATAAAGAGTATTCTCCATTAAAAAAAAAAAGAAAATATAATTTTGTGACTGATATTTTATTATTAACATCTCCATAAATCAGAAGATCATGTATTTTTTTTTTCTTTATAGTAATTAAATGGCAGACTGGAGTTCTGTCTGTTACAGAGTTTCACAGCAGTTGTGATTCAACCTGAGGAGATACTTGCTTGTATATGGGAAAGGACCTTTTGTAACCTGAGTAATTCCATTGGGTGACTGTACTTTGAGACTAACGTATATGTAATAGCCTCAGTTTCTCTCTATTCTTTTCACTCACAAAAACACTGAAAATATTCTACATAAAAAAAAATAAAAGTCGATTTCTCAGCCTGTAAATCTAGAGGCTCATATCAATTATCTCATTTATTTGAAAATTCAAAGCATGATTTATGGCCATAAAGTCTCATGAGAGTCTTTATGTGATCTTATTATTTAATACTTAAGCTATTTCTTTTTATTAAGAGATATAAAAATAGCCATAATTACATATCTACATGCTATGGAAAATATTTAAATTTGACATATCTGTGTAGCTATATTGAGAAATATGCAGACAAAAGAAATAGCTTGAAAATTAAAGAGTTTTTTTAAGTCAAATTGTGTATTAAATCAGTAGAATGTAAGCACTAAAGTAAATAACAACAGAAAAATAATAGCATTTATATTGCATGAAGACCCATGTGGGCAAAATGGTGACACTGAGGATGAAATGCCTGTTTTCTCTAATGCCATCATCTCTTCCCTTTCGGCTCTCCTCTCTCCTCTCTCCCCTTCCCTTCTCTCTCTCTCTCTTTCTACCTGTGGAAATAGAGATTTATGTTAAACACATCTACTTTAAATTCCAGTTCCAATTTTTAATTTAAAACATTATGAATTAATTGTATGTGTAGCCTCAAATGAAGCATATTTAATATACAGCTTGTTTGTGTTTGTATGCATTTGATGCTCAGATTTCCAATAGACAGGTAGATGTTATTATAGGTTTAACTGAGTGTGTGCTCTGTGACTGGTGCTTTACATTCTCAAAGTCTGGAAACTAAAACTCAGAACTGAAGCTTTGTTATCATTTACCTTACACTTATGCAGTCACATGAAGACTTCCCCTCCAGGAATATATCTGCTCTGACTACATAACAAATACCTGGATCTAATGTTTAAATCACAATATTTAATTCTTTCCTCCAGGAAATTCTGACTTAATAAATCTGAGAGTTTCTCTAAATTTGTTTTCATTTTGTTCCTCAAACCCAAGAAATTCTGTTAAAAGTTTCAGGTTTGGGAACTCAAACAAATGTCAACCAACCAGAGTTCGTACTTCCTACCCGTCCTTCAGAATCTATGAAACTACTTCACCCTCACCTTTCTGACAATGATACAGTATCATTTAGATTTCTTTGCTTCCAAGCCACAAGACTTGATTCTTGATAACTGAATCAAAAACCATAACTATACATTTTTTTGCCTGACGAGTGTTGGCTGCAAATATGTGTGTGTACATCTGTACATGCACATAAGCATACTGTTGATAGTATTTCCTTATAGTCCTTTTTATTTCTGGAAGGTCAGTAATAATGTTCCCTCTTTCATTCCTGAGTTTAAGAATTTAAGGCTTCTCTTTTTCCTGGTTAGTCTAGCTAAAGGTTTGTCCTTTTTTATCTCTTCAAATAACTACATATAGAGAGACAAAGACTGATATACATTTATTAAATATAAATACATAATATCTGTCTGTCATCTATCTTCTATGTATGTATGTATGTATCTGTCTAAAAGATTGGGGATTTGCAATCATTCACAGAGTCTACTAGAAGGATAAAGAGCAAGGCTCAGAGAGTTTATGAACTATGATAATACTTGGTATCATGTTATTTGGACAAAGAATACATGTTGATTTTTTAATCTCCCGAACTTGGACTGAAACCATCCCTGATACTAAAAAAATGTTTAGGCGACTGTATGGTGGTCTGTGAAAAGCATCATTAATGAATCCTTTTGAAACTTAGATGAAATAATAACAACAACATCATATTGTCAAAACATTTAACTTATGCGTTAAAACGATTTAGAAAAACATTTTGATTAGCATAAACTTTTACTTGACAACGTTTGACTACAAATCGCACAGACCACTTTAGCAAAGTGAACTGAATTAAGCTATGAACTTTCTTGAAATCCAACATACTAATTTAATCTTTCTCTAACAGACTCCATCTTTTTTGACACTTGAAGCTTCCTGTAGGAAATAAAATGTTCTCCACTGGGAGTCATTAATTGGAGGATTTGAACAATAACTA
The DNA here is from genome assembly GCF_028021215.1 of Eschrichtius robustus. Classification (NCBI taxonomy): domain Eukaryota; kingdom Metazoa; phylum Chordata; class Mammalia; order Artiodactyla; family Eschrichtiidae; genus Eschrichtius; species Eschrichtius robustus. The sequence goes on from NC_090829.1 coordinate 47,126,996, forward strand.
TTGTCTAAAAGTATAGCCTATTTTATTAATATACTCTGCAATATCATTTAAAATTATGTTTGGAAAAATTTTATTAGTGTTATTGGTGCATATATTGATTGTATAAAACTCCCATTTTGAAAACAGCTTAATTTTAACCTATGTAAATACAATTTCATATTCCACTTATTTGTGACAGGAAATAACTCCTGGCAGTAGTGGTCTTCATTAATGTCAACGGCCAAAAGACAAATACAACCTACTGCCCTCTAAATCTATTAGGCACACAGGCACAAAAAAAAAATTAAATAAAATAAATAAAGCAAAAACAAAGAAATGAAAAACTGGGGAAAATGTAAGTATATAAGTTAATAATAATTAAAAGGAAATTAATAAGTAATATTATTTCCTTTTACATTCCTCAAAGGACCTAAAAACATTTATTAGAATAACCTATTTTTTCTCTGTTTTAAATAATGCCTGTCATATTCCTTAATTCTTTTTAATCCTTAAATCATAGTATGCCTTTTTATTGGATTGCCTTCTTTTTTTCTTTTCTTGAATTGTAGGAGTTCTAACATTAACCAGTATAAGATCTCAAATGACTCTTATTAATAATAGATTTAATAGAGAATAATGGCTCATTGAAAAGATTAATTTTGTTTTCTGTGTTCAAATAAATTCTTTTCTGGAGTCAAATTATTTTATTTAGAAAAATCTTATCACTTTTTATAAAGCTAAATTTAAGTGGTTAAGTGAAATGTTTAAATATATCAGGAAAAGTTGATGAAGATAGGTTTAATTTTTTTAAATGGAGCGATTTTCCCCCTAATTACCTTAAAAGTATTTCTTTTGTTCCTTAGCTTGATATCTCAAACCTTAAAATCTTTAAAACGTGCTTATAGTTGGATTAAGAAATCTAACTCCAAGACTTGCAAAATTACTATTTTGGGGCTAATACTTCTATTCCCTTTCACCCACCCCAGAAAGTCATTAATGATGAAAGGTGCTCTATTTATCTTTAACACATATTATAAAGGTTATTAATTTGCTTCCCCACCTGTTATATACATATGTGGTAATACAGAATAATATATATAGTCCAAAAAAAATCCTTGCTTTTTGATCTAATACTGAACACTCACTGGGGTGATTAATATGCACTGACAAAGACTTCTCATTTTGTAATGAACGTATGTATTTCTAAATTAAATTTTCTATCACACATGGAAAACTTTTTGATAACTATGTTACACACATAGCCATATAAAAGCTACTGTGTTATTCCTATTTATATATTTAGTTCTCACTATTTCTTAGGCACAGATTAACTAGCAAATTCAGAAAAACCAGTTTCCCTTTTCTCCCTGTCTCCCTTGAGCTTAGTTATGACCCAATGACTAAGCCTTGGCCAGTGGATTATGAAGAGCAGTGATGCACGCCTCTTCCATGCCATTTCTATACGAAACTTGCCGCATGACTTCAACAGTCTCTTTGTCCTTCTCAGTCCTTGCTGAATTGAGGGTGACTCTCCAGGAAATTTTAGTAGCCAAATGTAAAAGCGTATTTTCTAACTCCTAAGTCACTAAGCACCTAAAGGACTGTGAAGCACAGTGACAGTTCTTACCATCAACAATCAGAACAGTGAAAAAGAAAGAAACTTATATTGCATTAAACTATTATTTTGGGGTTATCTGTATAGGAACTTCTATTACCATAACTAATACAAATTCTAAATTATCATTAACTTATTCGCATTTACATTCCTTTGGTATCGTATGGTTTCCATGGACATTATTTTATTAGCCAATTAATCTAAAAATAAAGGTAAGTCATTTATGTTATGGCCTTATCTAAAAATAGAGATAGAAAGGACAGAGTTGATTGTGAATATAATCATTGTTGAAGTGGTGGGTGTAACCATTATTTTTCATTTACTCATACTTTGGAAAAATGGATTATCATAGAGGAAAACAAGAGAAACAAACCCGTATTTACCGAACACCTATTATGGGAAGCTACAGTATGCCATTTGGTTTGCCTGTTATTGTACATTGATTACCTCAATTCATTATCATAGGAGTCCACTTATATATGATAAAGCTGAGGTTTAGAAACATAAATTGTAAATGGATGTGCTAGAACTAGAATTACAACCAAGTCCTAGTTATGTTATTATTGTTCTAAAATCTAAAAAGACAAAAGTTAAGGGTTCATAATACTGTTTTACTGTTATTTTATAAAATTTAAAATGTATTCTGGTGCTTTTACTTTTAAAATTTTCTTTTCTTACTTTTATTTTCCTATTCTAAAAACACAAAAGAGTCATAGGCATTTTCCTTTTTTCATAATATTTGTAAAGTACCTTTCCTTTAAATATCTTGCTGCTTTCTGCAAAGCTTGACTATTCTTAATTGCTGACTGCCATGATTCAGCTGATAAACTGTTTCAGCATCATTTGGCTTGGTAATCATTTTTTTTTCTTTTCAGGATTACATAAAACATGGAATTTGTAAAGCTCATTTTGCAAAATGATACATTCATGGGAATTTTAATTCACATTACTCATATTTATTTTGTATCTAGCACAAGGACCTGAGAACATACATTTCATATATTCTATAGATCAGGAGATATATTTTCAGTGATTACTTTAATAGTTTTAATTAATATGCACATAGATAAAATATTCCATGCATGGAATATATATCATGGGAGATTCACTAAAGAGAATATTGGAATTCAGTTTCAATATCTGATTGCAGCTTAGTGCTTAATTTTTAGTCAACCACCTATATCTATAGTTATTGTCTACATGTAAGAGAAAGGACACTAGTAAATATTTATTTGATAGTAATTCTGAAATTCAGGTGGGGGCCCTAAGGACCTTTGTATTAAAGTCTATCCTTATCTTCCTACTCCAGCCTCTCCCCATTACCATTTAGAAATATTAGGTCATTCAGTAAATAAGGTAAATGCTTAAAAGCTTGACACGATCCATACTAATGACTTCAATTGCATATTGGAATCCACTTGAATTGATGTTTCCTTAGTGTTGATATTGCTCTACAAAACTTAGAGGCCTGGCTGCTGAATTTCCAAGTAGGTCATGCTTCTTCTCCATCTGTTTCAGATTCTCTGTCATAATTAGAAAACGAAGAGAGAAGAGCAGGCTCAGCAAATTGAATGAACTAATTAAAAAGCAAATGTAGAGATGATTTTCCTTCATACATGTTACATGACCAAATTCTTTTAAAAAGTGCAATTGCTTGAATGAGAGCAAGAGATTGTTCAAATAAGACAAATAAGATTGTTCAAATAAGACAAGAATAAGACAACAGATTGTTCAAACACATGATCTTGGATTTTTAGTTGTCTTTGACTATTTTGGAGAAAGTTTAAGGCAGTTTCATTCTCATGAAGAATTTGCTTCCTATGTATTTAGACATAACTAAAAGTTATTACAGTTTCCAGAGATGACAACTACTTAAAAGTTGAGAAAAATTTAGCACAGGTATACACCTTGAGAAAATGCTGTTTCAGAATAAACCAGTTTTCATAAATGTGGACTCAGTCCATGTATGAAGAGACCAGCAACTAGATTAGAAACTTTCATTGAATCAAATAATTCAAGAAATATTTAATGAATAGAGTTTCATAGTGTACCTTTCAATATATAGATATACATCTCCTTTTATTTCAGGAAAGTTTTCTTCTATTAGCTAATTACCTGCCCTGAACTCTTGAGTTGGCTTTCCTTTGCAAAGATCCCAACTATGCATGTTGCACCCTCTTTAATTATGCTCTGCATTTATTGCTTCCTTTCAAATCATTTTTTTTAATTTTAATAACACAGTTTTCCTTTTCTATTTTCTAGTTTATTTATTGTGCTTTTTGTGGTGTATATTTTGATCTTATTTTTCTCCTAATTTAAACTTCATTTCTAAAATGAGTCTTATTTTTTAATACTTCTTGATTTTTATCAGTTCTCAAATTTTTCAACATCTGATCGAGATGTCTCAATCCCAAGACATCCTATTTCTGACTTTTTAAATTATTTTGAGGCCTATATAGGTTTTTGTTTTTGTTTATCTTTAAGTTTATTTCCAGTTTACAATTCTGGCCTGATGCATCTTTTTTTTTTTTTTTTTTAACATCTTTATTGGAGTATAATTGCTTTACGATGATGTGTTAGTTTCTGCTTTATAACAAAGTGAATCAGCTATACATATACATATATCCCCATATCTCCTCCCTCTTGCATCTCCCTCCCACCCGTACTAATTTATTTTATTTCATTTAAACATATTAGATAATGGTTTCATATGGTCTGTAGTCCCTATTTTCCTAATGACTTTGTTTTATCATAAACAAAATTTGATTCAACTTCATTTTTTCTCATAATAACCTTTTTGTTCCCCATATGTGAATAACTATAGTTCTCTGTGAAGAGGATGTTAAAGCCAGGGTACTTTACAAAGTTTCACGATTCATTATTTCCTCATCTATTATCATCATGAAGTAGTCAAAATGTGACCTGTGTAGCCAATTCAAGATCTTCATAGCTTTACATCCACTTAGAATATTTTTGTTGTTTTATATATGCTTTCTTGTTTCCAGATATTCCTAAATCTCTGTAGGTATTGCCTTTCAAGAAAGTGCTCTCAAATTTATAAGTTGTATTTTACTGTCACTGTACTTTCTTTCTACCCCTTCTACCTTCTAAATTAACCTCCTTTTTCTTTTTTCCCAGACTTTCTGCCTTGCTAAATTTGAATTTTGCATGCAGGGTGGATTTCTGTCCTTTGCAAAAGAATATTTGATGGATATTTCTGAGATCCTTTACATCTCTGACCACCACAGCCCTATTTGATCACTTGCTGACTCTGCAAGCATTTTTTTTGTTTTGGTTTGGTTTGTTTTGCCCTTACCCACAACTCCAGAACTATAATTTCTTTTTCTGGTACTTAAAATAATTCACATACTCAATTCCTGCTTTTCTCACTCAGAGAATCCTCTCCTTTTGGGCACAAGTTACTTGTTGGGGGGTTCATTATTCCAAGCCTTTAACACTTGGTAGCATCTTCTCACCAGCTCTTGCACAAAGCTGCTGATGCTGCCCATATTCTGCTTTTGGGGATGGTAGTTTGGGCAAACACCGCTAGATATAAGTAGTATTTTGTGTTGAGTAATTGTATAATAAAGGAGTCCCCATCTCATAACTTCTATTGTCTCTATGAATCAGAAAGCAGAGTAATCTTCTGAGAATGAGGGGAAGAGTTAGAAGTTTCAGACTGAAAAGAAAAAATTTGATTTAGTCATTGTAGAGAGAATGATTAGAGAGATGGTAACACTGCTTAGGCTTTCTGATGGCTTATTATTATTTTCTTTTTCACAAATTTATGGAAGAAACAATTTGTCTCTTAGTATGATTTTTTTCCTAGAAGTACTAGTTTGCTTAGATGCCAGTGTAGAGAATATCCAGAATTAGGTTCATTCAATATTGGGATTTTTTAAAACAAGGTTCGAAAAAATTTAGGCCAGCAAAGAATCTTTGTGAATTAGCAATCTAAGCTGGATAATGAGAAAATTAAAAATAAGAGGATAATTATAATTAATGTTAATGGAGTGGGAAAAAGTAGAGAAATGGATTGCACATCTTGACAAGGTTGAAAAGAAGTCCCAGAGAAATGAGCAAACTGGAAGTAGCCAAGGGTTGGTTCAGAGTGGGATGATTGAATCATATTTGGAATTGGATTGACTTAATTTGTTGACAGGGTTCCAGTTGTGAGCGTGGCAATGACTGATTGAAGTGGAAAAGATTAGAGGGTCAGTGGTTATGAATAGGCTAAGGACTTCACCGAACAGAGGGATTGATGGAATATTCAGCTGCTCATAGAAGTTGCACAGAAACATAGCAGGACTTGGAATTTAAGGAGAATAAATCTCATGCCAGTTGATGAACTGTTTGTAGCAGGAATAAATGAGGGCAACCACAAGGATGTGAGAAGAACACGGCAGGTGTCTTAGTCCATTTGGGCTGCTATAACAAAATACCACAAACTGGGGAGCTCATATACAGCAGAAATTCATTTCTTATGGTTTTGGAGGCTGGAAGTCTAAGAAAAGGGTACCAGCATGGTTAGGTTCTGGTGAAGGTCCTCTGTTGCATTGCAGACTTCTAATTGTGTCCTCCACATAGTGTAAGTGGCTAGGGAGTTCTGTGGGATCACTTTTATAAAAGCATTAATCCCATTCATGAGAGCACCACCCTCATGACCTACTCACCTCCTAAAGACCCCACCTACTAATACCATCACACATTACTTTTGGAGGTTAGGATTTCAACATGGAAATTTTAGGGGGACACAAACATTCAGACCATGGCAGCAGGGTTTCTTTAAAACTTTGGAATTAACAATAATCTCTGAATACTATCTGCAGAGATGACAGAGAACACTGAAACAAACCCCCAAATCTCCAAAAAATCGAGTCACTCAAGAGCATTATTGAACAGCCACCAGTCCAGTGATATTCTTAATAATGAGTCATTGAAAGAAAGAATGGAAGTAGAGAGAACTTTTAGATGAGAGATTAAAGTTATTAGAGGATTTCTTAGTTATGGTGCACAATTCTTGAGAGTACAGTGAAAAAGTTTAGGATTCAGGTAATAAGAAAGATCAGAACACTTAAGGTGATAGAAGATAGGTAGTCAGGGCCATGTACACTTTAATATTAACTGGTACAGGCAGGAATAAGTGGTGTGGAGGACTTAGTCTGTTTTAGAAGAGTGGACCCTGAGCCATGTATCCAGAGATTCTGCCCCAGTCTAGAGTGATGAGTAATGATGTATTTTGAAATACATACAGCATTTTACTAGTGCAGAGAACTATGTAAGCTTAGACAAGTTACTCAGAAGATGAGTTTTAGTGTCTTCATCTAAAAACATGACTATAATATCTATCACAAATAAAATCATATTAAAGCTTAATAATAAGTATTTATACTATTATTACCTGGTACTTAGAATGTGCTTAAGCTTTTATAATTATACCATCAGTTCTTTTTTGTCAATATTTCATATCTTTAGTTTAAGACCTAACTCAAATTATATGGAAATAGTAGGTTCTTTATGTGAAAAGGGATAGCGTTTTACTTTTTATGCAACTATTTACTTTCAATATTGTACCCTTCAGGGACTATAAATCTTGTTAATTATATATTTTAAAGGGGAAATCTATATTGTAGCCTGAAAGACAGATCAAGGTGGACTTTCTGGATCATGAACTTAAGGTATTAATCAAAGTATATACTCAGAAACATGATAATTTAATTGCTCAAGACATTAAGTGTATGTATTGTCAAAACATTTGTGAGAGTGATTTTTAGGTCATGATACAATCGAACAATTCAAGGAAATTTTACTGACTCTACTAATAAATATTAAACAGTATAGTCATGAGGCTGCATATAAAAAATAACAAATTTGTTTTCTAACTCACATTTATTAACCCCCTTTGGCAGCTTAGTTAGGAATTTTCCAAGCAGAAATGCTAATATAAAATGTATTAGCTTTCGTACTGAAAGCCACTTAGGGCCTTCTTGTAATGCCAGCATTAATGTTTAACAATACACTGGCAGAATTTTCCACTATTGCGAGATGTGTAACAAATGATCCACAAATATTTTCCAACTTTAGCATACCTAGAGAAGTTTCAATACATTGATTCATAGATAATACAGATGCATATGTTACTTCACATTTCTTTGCATGATAACAGCATTTATTCTGTTAAACCGATCACATGGCTTTGAAACAAAGGTACTATGAGTGGGAGGGTGCTGAGGGAATACTGTCAGCATGAGAAACTGACCTTGATTTTACAATAACTCATTTATTAGGGTGGAAGGCCAGAGCAAATAATGCAGAAAAAATTTTACATGCCATAGCACAGATTTTCTCTTTAATTACCAGTTTTTCTCCCATGTTCATTAAGGCATTTCTCCCTCCAGAAAAATGTAGTTTTTTTATGCCTCAGTCATCAGCAGATTTTAAAAATTCAATTAATATCTAGTTGTTTGAAATATAACTGTTGACTTCCAATTTATTTTACTTCTTTGATGTATTTTCTTCAAAAAATCTCATTGCCTAAATTTTGAATGGACAGCTTTGTATTTGCTGCCTTTAGATTACAGGAAACTTTCTATATTTGCATTTAGGCCTTATACACACACATGCACGTGCGTGCGCACACACACACTTTTGAAGTCTAAGTTCATATTTATGAAGAATGGTTAGTCAATGTTGTGTCTGTTTAGATTAAAAAAATCTTATTGACAGGCTAATTTGAGATACACTAAATTGCCAACACTACATAATAGCACCTACAATGGCTAAAACCATACAACAAAAGCACATAATATTGTAAAAATTCTAGGTGAGAAATCAGGAGAACATAGATCTTGATCTTGTTTTGCCAATTAACCATGTGATCCTGAACAGTTTTTCGTTCGTTTTGTTCGGGACCTCAGTTTTCAAATTGGCAAATGAGAAAGGTGGAATAGATGACCTCCAAGAGTGATTCAGTCCCTGAAATATTTTAATCTTTATTGGGAAGTTGGTTTGGCATATTACACAGTCTCATCACTTCTTATTATAAGTTCCTCTGATTGTAAAAGACTTGAGTTACAAAATAAAAATCACTTTAAGATGTAAATGTATAAATATAAGTACATAGTATTATCCACTTCTTCAGGGAGGGAAAACTCAGTATACAGAAGTTAAAGTTGTTTAAAATTCTGGTTATTTTTATATGGATAAATAGTTACATATTAAAAATTTTATTCCCAAGCAATCTTGAAAGAGCCCACATGGACTTAGTCTAATAAAATTCTGTTTAAATTCTAGTCTCGCTCTCGGCCTTCAAGATGGTGGAGAAGTAAAATGTGGAGATCACCTTCCTCCCCACAAATACATCAAAACTACATCTACATGTGGAACAACTCCTACAGAACACCTACTGAATGCTGGCAGAAGACCTCAGACTTCCCAAAAGGCAAGGAGCTCCCCACATACATGGGTAGGGCAAAAGAAAAAAGGAAAAACAAAGGCAAAAGAATAGGGACAGGACCTGCACCTTGGGGAGGGAGCTGTGAAGGAGGAAAAATTTCCACACACTAGGAAGCCCCTTCACTGGTGGTGACTGGGGTGGTGGGGGGGGGGAAGCTTTGGAGCCACGGAGGAGAGCATGGCAACAGGGGTGCAGAGAGCAAATTGGAGAGATTCCCACAGAGAGGATCTGTGCCGGCCAAAACTCACCAGCCTGAGAGGCTTGTCTGCTCACCCACTGGGGCGGGTGGGGGCTGGGAGCTGAGGCTTGGGCTTCGGAGGTCAGATCCCAGGGAGAGGACTGGGGTTGGCTGTGTGAACACAGCCTGACGGGGGGCTAGTGCATAACAGCTAGCCGGGAGGGACTCCGGGAAAAAGTCTGGACCCGCCTAAAAGGGAAGAGACCATTGTTTTGGGGTGCATGAGGAGAGGGGATTCAGAGGACTGCCTAAACGAGCTCCAGAGACAGGCACGAGCCGCGGCTATCAGCGCAGACACCAGAGACGGGCATGAAACGCTAAGGCTGCTGCTATGGCCACCAAGAAGCCTGTGTGCAAACACAGGTCATTATCCACACCTCCCCTCCCGGAAGCCTGTGCAGCCCACCACTGACAGGGTCCCATGATCCAGGGACAACTTCCCCAGGAGAACGCACGGCGCACCTCAGGCTGTTGCAACATCATGCCAGCCTCTGCCGCCACAGGCTCGCCCCACATTTCATACCCCTCCCTCCCCCCAGCCTGAGTGAGCCAGAGCCCCCTAACCAGCCGTTCCTTTAACCCCCTTCTGTCTGGGAGGGGAACAGACGCCCTCAGGCAACCTATACACAGCGGTGGGGCCAAATCAAAATTTGAACCCCAGGAGCTGTGTGAACAAAGAAGAGAAAGGGAAATTTCCCCAGCAGCCTCAGGAGCAGCGGATTAAGTCTCCACAATCAACTTGATGTACCCTGCATCTGTGGAATGCCTGAAGAGACAACTAATCATCCCAAAATTGAGGCGGTGCACTTTGGGAGCAACTGTAGACTTGGGGTTTGCTTTCTGCATCTAATTTGTTTCTGGTTTTATGTTTATCTTAGTTTAGTATTAGAGCTTATTATCATTGGTAGATTTGTTTATTGATTTGGTTGCTCTCTTCCTTTTATATATATATATTTTTTTCCTTTTTCTCTTTTTGTGAGTGTGTATGTGTATGCTTCTTAGTGTGATTTTGTCTATATAGCTTTGTTTTTGCCATTTGTCCTAGGGTTCTGACTGTACCTTTATTTTTTTGTTATTTTAGTATAGTTTTTAGCACTTGTTATCATTGGTGGATTTGTTTTACAGTTTGGTTGCTCTCTTCTTTCTTTCTCTCTTTCTTTTTGTTCTATTACTTTTTTCTTTTTAATAACTTTTTTCTATTTTAATTATTTTATTTTATTTATTTACTTTTTCTTTCTATCTTTCTTTTTGTTTCCTCCCATTCTTCTGAGCCGTGTGGCTGACAGGGTCTCGGTGCTGTGGCCAGGTACCAGGCCTGAGCCTCTGAGGTGGGAGAGCCAAGTTCAGGACACTGGACCACCAGAGACCTCCCGGCCCCACGTAATATCAAATGGCGGAAAGCTCTCCCAGAAAGCTCCATCTCAGTGCTAAGACCAAGCTCCACTCAACGACTGGACAAGCTACGGTGCTGGACAACCTATGCCAAACAACTAGTAAGACAGGAACACAAACCCACCCATTACAAGAGAGGCTCCCTAAAATCATCATAAGTTCACAGACAACCCAAAACACACCACAGAACGTGGTTCTGCCCACCAGAAAGACAAGATCCAGACTCATACACCAGAATACAGGCACCAGTCCCCTCCACCAGGAAGCCTACACAACCCACTGAACCAACCATACCCACTGGGAGCAGACACCAAAACAATGGGAACTACGAACCTGCAACCTGTGAAAAGGAGACCCCAAACACAGTAAGTTAAGCAGAATAAGAAGACAGAGAAATACACAGCAGATGAAGGAGCAAGGTAAAAACCCAACAGACCAAACAAATGAAGAGGAAATAGGCAGTTTACCTGAAAAAAAATTCAGAGTAATAATAGTAAAGATGATCCAAAATCTTGGAAATAGAATGGAGAAAATACAAGAAACATTTAACAAAGACCTAGAAGAACTAAAGAGCAAAAAAACAATGAAGAACAGCACAATAAATGAAATTAAAAATTCTCTAGAAGCAATCAATAGCAGAATAACTGAGGGAGAAGAACAGAGAAGTGACCTGGAATATAAAATAGTGGAAATAACTACCACAGAGCAGAATAAAGAAAACAGAATGAAAAGAATTGAGGACAATCTCAGAGACCTCTGGGACAATATTAAACAAACCAACATTCGAATTATAGGGGTCCCAGAAGAAGAAGAGAAAAAAAAAAAAAAAAAAGGGACTGAGAAAGTATTTGAAGAGATTATAGTTTGAAAACTTTCCTAATATGGATAAGGAAATAGTCAATCAAGTCCAGGGAGGGCAGAGAGTCCCATACAGAATAAATCCAAGGAGAAACATGCCAAGACACATATTAGTCAAAATATCAAAGATTAAATAAAAAGAAAAAATGTTAAAAGCAGCAAGGGAAAAGCAACAATTAACATACAAGGGAATCCCCATAAGGTTAACAGCTGATCTTTTAGCAGAAACTCTGCAAGCTAGAACGGAGTGGCAGGACATATTTAAAGTGATGAAAGTGAGAAAACTACAACCAAGATTGCTCTACCCAGCAAGGATCTCATTCAGATTCAACAGAGAAATTAAAATCTTTACAGACAAGCAAAAGCTAAGAGAATTCAGCACCACCAAAGCAGCTCTACAACAAATGCTAAAGGAACTTCTCTAGGCAGGAAACACAAGAGAAGGAAGAGACTTACTATAACAAACCCAAAACAATTAAGAAAATTGCAATAGGAGCAAACGTATTGATAACTCCCTTAAATGTAAATGGATTAAATGCTCCAACCAAAGGACATAGACTGGCTGAATGGATACAAAAACAAGACGTGTATATATGCTGTCTACAAGAGCCCCACTTCAGATCTAGAACACATACAGACTGAAAGTGAGGGGATGGAAAAAGATATTCCATGCAAATGGAAATCAACAGAAAGCTGGAGTAGCAATTCTCATATCAGACAAAACGACTCTAAAATAAAGACTATTAAAAGAGACAAAGAAGGACACTCCATAATGATCAAGGGATCAATCCAAGAAGAAGATATAACAATTGTAAATATATATGAACCCAACATAGGAGCACTTCAATACATAAGGCTAACAGCCATAAAAGGGGAAATCGACAGTAACACATTCATAGTAGGGGACTTTATCACCCCACTTTCACCAATGGACAGATCATCCAAAATGAAAGTAAATAAGGAAACACAAGCTTTAAATGATACATTAAACAAGATGGACTTAATTGATATTTATACGGCATTCCATCCAAAAACAGCAGATTACAATTTCTTCTCAAGTGCTCATGGGATATTCTCCAGGATAGATCATATCTTGGGTCACAAATCAAGCCTTGGCAAATTTAAGAAAATTGAAATCGTATCAGGTATCTTTTCTGACCTCAACGCTATGAGATTAGATATTAATTACAGGAAAAAAAACTGTAAAAAATACAAACACATCGAGGCTAAACAATACACTACTAAATAACCAAGAGATCACTGAAGAAATCAAAGAGGAAATCAAAAAATACAAGGAAATCAAAAAATACCTAGAAACAAATGACAATGAAAACACGACCCAAAACCTATGGGATGCAGCAAAAGCAGTTCTAAGAAGGAAGTTTACAGCAATACATCCTACCTCAAGAAACAAGAAACATCTCAAATAAACAACCTAACCTTACACCTAAAGCAATTAGAGAAAGAAGAACAAAAAAAAACCCCAAAGTTAGCAGAAGGAAAAAAATCATAACGATTAGATCAGAAATAAATGAAAAAGAAATGAAGGAAACAATAACAAAGATCAATAAAACTAAACACTGGTTCTTTGAGAAGGTAAACAAAATTTATAAACCATTAGCCAGACTCATCAAGAAAAAAAGGGAGAAGACTCAAATCAATAAAATTAGAAATGAAAAAGAAGTTATAACAGACACTGCAGAAATACAAAGCATCCTAAGAGACTACTGCAAGCAACACTATGCCAATAAAATGGACAACCTGGAAGAAATGGACAAATTCTGAGAAAGGTATAACCTTCCAAGACTGAACCAGGAAGAAACAGAAAATATGAACAGACCAATCACAAGTAATGAAATTGAAACTGTGAATAAAAAGCTTCCAACAAACAAAATCCCAGGGCCAGATGGCTTGACAGACGAATTTTATATAGACAAACATTAAGAGAAGAGCCAACACCTATCCTTCTTAAACTCTTCCAGAATATAGCAGAGGGAGGAACACTTCCAAACTCATTCTATGAGGCCACGATCACCCTGATACAAAACCAGACAAAGATGCCACAAAAAAAGAAAACTACAGGCCAGTATCACTGATTAACATAGATGCAAAAATCCTCAACAAAATACTAGCAAACACAATCCAACAGCACATTAAAAGGGTCATACACCATGATAAAGTGGTGTTTATCCCAGGAATGCAAAGATTCTTCAATATACACAAATCAATCACTGTGATACACCATATTAACAAATTGAAGGAGAAAAACCATATGATCTTCTCAATAGATGCAGAAATAGCTTTCAACAAAATTCAACACCCATTTATGATAAAAACCTTCCAGAATGTTGGCATAGAGGGTACTTACCTCAACATAATAAAGGCCATAAATGACAAACCCAGAGCCAACATCGTTGTCAATGGTGAAAAACTGAAACCATTTCCAGTAAGATCGGGAACAAGACAAGGTTGCCCACTCTCACCACTATTATTCAACATAGTTTTGGAAGTTTCAGCCACAGCAATCAGAGAAGAAAAAGAAATAAAAGTACTCCAAATCGGAAAAGAAGTAAAAATGTCACTGTTTGCAGATGACATGATGCTATACATAGAGAATCCTAAAGATGCTACCAGAAAACTACTAGAGCTAATCAATGAATTTGGTAAAGTAACAGGACACAAAATTAATGCACAGAAATCTCTTGCATTCCTTTACACTAATGATGAAAAATCTGAAAGAGAAATGAAGGAAACACTCCCATTTACCATCGCAACAAAAAGAATAAAATACCTAGGAATAAACCTACCTAAGGAGACAAAAGACCTGTATGCAGAAAACTATAAGACACTGATGAAAGAAATTAAAGATGATACAAAGAGATCGAGATATATACCATGTTCTTGGATTGGAAGAATCAACATTGTGAAAATGACTATACTACCCAAAGCAATCTACAGATTCAATGCAATCCCTATCAAACTACCAATGGCATTTTTCACAGAACTAGAACAAAAAATTTCACAACTTGTATGGAAACACAAAAGGCCCCGAATAGCCAAAGCAATCTTGTGGGAAAAAAAGCAGAGCTGAGGAATCAGACTCCCTGACCTCAGACTACAGTAATCAGGATAAAGCTACAGTAATCAAGACAATATGGTACTGGCACAAAAACAGAAATATAGATCAATGGAACAGGATAGAAAGCCCAGAGATAAACCCATGCACCTATAGTCAACTGATCTATGACAGAGGAGGCAAGGATATACTATGGAGAAGACAGCCTTTTCAATAAGTGGTGCTGGGAAAACTGGACAGCTACATGTAAAAGGATGAAAGTAGAACACTTCCTAACACCATACACAGAAATAAATTCCAAATGGATTAAAGACCTAAATGTAAGGCCAGACACTATAAAACTCTTAGAGGAAAATATAGGAAGAACACTCTGACATAAATCACAGCAAGATCTTTTTTGACCCATCTCCTAGAGTAATGGAAATAAAAACAAAAATAAACAAATGGGACGTAATGAAATTTAAAAGCTTTTGCACAGCAAAGGAAACTATAAACAAGACCAAAAGACAACCCTCAGAATGGGAGAAAATATTTGCAAACGAATCAATGGACAAAGAATTAATCTCCAAAATATATACATAGCACATGCAGCTCAATATTAAAGAAACAAAATGCCCAATCTAAACATGGGCAGAACACCTAAATAGACATTTCTCCAAAGAAGACATACAGATGGCCAAGAGACAGATGAAAAGGTGCTCAATATCACTAATCATTAGAGAAATGCAAATCAAAACTACAATGAGGTGCTGGGAACTACAATCAAAACTACCTCACACCAGTTAGAATGGGCATCACCATAAAATCTACAAACAGCAAATGCTGAAGAGGATGTGGAGAAAAGGGAACCCTCTTACACTGTTGGTAGGAATGTAAATTGATACAGCCACTATGGAGAACAGTATGGAGGTTTCTTAAAAAACTAAAAATAGAACTCCCATATGACCCAGCAATCCCACTACTGGACATATACCCAGAGAAAACCATAATTCAGAAAGACACATGTACCCCACTGTTCATTGCAGCACTATTTACAATAACCAGGTCCTGGAAGCAACCTAAATGCCCATTGACAGACGAATGGATAAAGAAGAAGTGGTACATATATACAATGGAATACTACTCAGCCATAAAAAGGAACGAAATTGGGTCATTTGTAGAGATGTGGATGGACCTAGAGGCTGTCATTCAGAATGAAGTAAGTCAGAATGAGAAAAACAAATATCATATATTAACGCATATATGTGGAATCTAGAAAAATGGTACAGATGAACCGGTTTGCAAGGCAGAAATAGAGACAGATGTAGAGAACAAATGTTTGGATGCCAAGGTGGAAAGCGGGGGTGGGGGGGGGATGAATTTGGAGATTGGGACTGACATATATACACCAATATGTATAAAATATATAACTAATAAGAACCTTCTGTATAAAAAAATAAAATTCAAAAAAGAAACCAACAGAAATGCACATGTACTAATCATTAGAGTTAGTTTGGTGCACCAATCTGAAGACAAATCTGTGAGTACTTAACCAAATTTAATACATTGTAATCTATGATCCAGAATTCCTATTCCAGAAAAAAAGCATATATATGTTCATAGGAGAGCATGTGTGAGGCTGTTCATCTTAGCACTGTTGTGGTTATGAGGATTCTGAGGCAATCTAGAAACATTAAACATCTATCTTGAAAGATAATACATTTTTCTTTTTCTTGTTATTTACTTTTCTTCTATTTTTTAAAACACTATAAAACAAATAATCTGTAGCCTGTGGACACCTTTGGTAACCTACTCTAGTAATTTTTCATTTTCCTTCAAAACTTTATTTGTATTTAACTTTATATATGCTCTTGTATTCAAAACCATATTCACCTATACTAACATGTGAGTTGAGGCAGAGATCAGAGAAATACATTACAATAATATTTTATATAATATAAATCAACTATACTTCTATAAAAAGATTAAATAGATTACTGCTTTACTCTTCTCTTTTTATACATATTTGTTTATTATACTATTACATATTATTTGTGGTATTGAATATGTAAATATTTTATCTTTTATCTTCTCAACGGTTAGCCACAAAAAACTTACATTTCTTTCCCTTCTTCCTTTCCCATACTTTTCTTGCTTCATCTCCTCACTTTCATCTCTCCTGCACTTCTTGATCATTGTATTCTTTGAAAGTATCACTTCTTAAGGGGATACAAATCTATTACAATTTAGAAGGAGTTATTCAATGCCCTTATTGAAGTTACGGAAACAAACCCACAAAAAACAAAAAACAAAAAAGCGAGCCAGTTATATAATAGCCACTTTTGGAACACTAGCAAAGAGAACTTTTGCTGAGGTGCAAGAAATGAACACAATTTGTTTACAGAACCTTCCCAGTATATCACATTCACTGTTAACTTAAGTAAATAGATATTTCACAATAAATCAATTGTGAACTGGAATTAGGTTGGTAAACTCTCTTCATACAAATGTATGAATTAAATAGAAGTTGCCCTACATGTAAGGTAGCAACACAAGTATTTCCAAAGAGAAATAGAGAAAAAAGACCTTGCAAACATCTAGTTAATATATAAAGGTCATTTTTTCTCCCATTAAAAAAAAATAAACTATACAAATCATCTAACACCTAATGCAATACAACGTAATTTTAAAATCGCTTAGGGGAGTAAATTATGTGTCAGAACTTTCTAAAAGTAACTAGTCTAATTAGCTTTTAAAAATAACATAGGAATGATGATTATAATTCTGAATATCTCCAGAAGGTGAAAAATCAGTATCATAAAATTTAAAAATTATCTTACTAAAATTCAAGGAAGTAATTTTTATCATATAACAGTAAATTATCACACACATACACACAAACCTACAGCAGATTGAGTGGAAATTAGTTCAGTTTATTGTATCAGCCAATCTTATCCATATGACCCCAAGTAATAGACTTTACTAATTGCACATTAGTTTATAGAAACCAGGAGAAACAAATCAAACCAATATTTTCATTTATGGATGGTTTTGTCTTATTTGTATATATCAGTTAACAGAGGCTTTATACAAGTTGTCATTGGAAGGTAAATCAATTAAAGATTTCTTTTCCATAATCTACCAATTAGATCATGAAATTGATCATTATAATGATAATGCAATTTTGAACATTTAGTTTGTTTCCAAAGACTATATTTTATACTTTGTGTTTATTATTACACATAGTAATTTTTGCTCATAGCAACCCTTAAATAGGGTTATATTTTTATCCCCATGTTACAGATGGGAGAAATGGGATGCAGCCCTTGCCTTGCTCATCATTATAGAAGTTCCATATGAATAGCCAATGTTTGAATCCTGGCCATATAAAAATACTATCTTGTGCTGTAATATAGAACAATACACACTGTAAACCAATTTGGAAACAAGTTTGGCAATTCATTACCATGAAAATTGAAAACACATGTTCAACAGAGTTATATGAACATATACATAGAAACTTTATTTATAGTAACCAAATATTGGAAAAAATACATGTCCTCAACAGAAGAATGGAAAAACAAATGTGGTATATCTATACAGTTAAATACTACTCAGCAATAATAGGAACAAACTACTGCTACATTCAATATCATTTTATTGAATAAAATAAGACAGAGGAAAGATTGTTCATCATATTATTACATTTCATAAAATTCTAGAATATGAAATCAATTAAATGGTGGCACAAATCTGATCAGGTTTTGCCTGGGGTTGGGATAGAGAGAAGGATGCATTAATAGGGCCACAGGAACCTGCAGGGTTTGCTAGAAATGTTTAGTACTTTGAATATGATGGTGATTTAATATTTTATGAATATATTTTAAAAACACCAAGATGTATAATTTAAATATAGGCAGTTTATTGTACATAAATTAAACCTCATTAAAGCTGTAAAAGGATTAAAGGGTTTAAGATTATATGCCATCTGACATCTGTGACACATTAAAAGTTTCAAATTTTCTCTTTATTTTCTTGAAACTTTTCATTTATTGGGAACAAGAGGTAATGGAGACACTGTGCATTTCATGGCTATTATAGTAAAATAACTAGGCCTTTGAATCACAAAGACTTGATTAAGTGTTTGATTCCAAGTGCCATGTTTCCCCAACAGAGGGGTTACACAAATCCACCAGCAATTTGTCCTGCCACAGAAACATGTATGATATGGAAACATGACACACAGTGAGGATCTCTAATGCTCTGCTGCAGTGTAGCTCAGAGCCTAGGCTGGTTATGCGAGGTATCGCATACAGTGACAATAGATGAGTATAGACCCTGAAAAAGTGCCAGCTTATTCAAGGGAAAGGAGAGTGAAAGAAATGTCTATAATCAAATGGATGTAAATAGAATACCTGGGATGAGAAATCGGAGTTAGTTCTAACTGGTAAGAAGTAAGGTGGTACTTCAGTGGAATTAGTAGTGAAGAATAATCACACTATGAGTAAGAGCATCTAAATCATTGACTGCATATGGATCTGGCAAAAACAACAAAAATATACAATTTAAGTGACCCACCCCAAAACGGTGTACAAGGTTATCCTGGGTTAGTTATACAGTGAACATTTTACTCTAGAATAATTTAACTGAATCCTGATAGAAGTGTAGGATATACAGAGGAAAGGCATCTTTCAGGCAGATGAAAACATGGCTATCGACCTGAAGGCATAATACAGTGTAGTATATTCTGGAAGCGGATGTAGCCAAATAGTACTATATTTTAAGAAGTGAGAAAGAAAACAATGGGGTAAAGATTGCAAAAGAAGGAGTAAATCATAAGGAATCTTTTATTCCATTTCTAACTTAAGATCTACTTTGTGGTGAACAGAAACCGTTGAATGATTTTAAGCAGGGAAATAAAATAACTCAGTATGCATTTTAGAGTACCTAGTTTGCAGTTGGGAAGAGACATTTGGTGGGGCATTCCTGACCATGTGGCTTTACATTATATTATACACTATGATACTAGATACTAATATCCAAGACACTGTGAGACCAGAAACTGCGGAGGTGGGGATAGTCTTTATATTAAGTTGAATATACAGAACCTGATGACAGATATATTTGAAAGAGGGGATAAAAGGTATAAGAGTAGTGTAAATTGCTTCAATAATTTCTGGTTTGAGCAACTTTTTAGTTTATGGTGTTGTATGTTAATATTGGAAATAGGACAAGCATTTTTCACGTTCGGCATGTTTAGTTTCACATGTTTATGGGAGGGCTCAGAGAAGATGTACAGTACTTAGGTATATATTTGTCTGGAACCCAGGATAGTGACCTGGACTAGAGATACAGATTTAGGAGGCTTCAGGGTATGACTAGTAAACGAAGGAATGGATGAAATCATTGAGACAGGCATTTTAAATTGAGGAGACTGAGAGAGAGACAGAGAGAAAAAGACAGAGATACACACACAAAGAGGGAAAACAACAGGAGAGGGAAAGAGGAGAAGAGGAAACAGATGTGTGGATTGAAAAGGAATGTTCATAATTAAACAATAAAAACTCTACAAAACTGGTTTTTCATAAGCAAAATAGAAAATTTCCATGGAGGTATGAATAATTGTTTACAATGTACAAAGAGCAAGTAAAACAAAAAGATTGAAATAATTCACTAAAATGGGCAAATTTCAATGGTGAAAGATGCCAGATTAAAGTAGGCTGGATACTAACTAGAAAGTATGAGGCCAAGAATTTCAGTTTGGCTTAGTCCTGTTTGATGTTGAGATATGAAGATGAAAAGAGGGGAGGGGAAAATAAAACATAATCAGAAACTGGCACAGAGTAGAGACAAGAAATTTTACTTATCTAGTAGTTTAATTTTAAGTTCATAAGCATCCAATATTTACTCACTACTAGGCATTTATCTTCACTGAGGACACAAATCAACTGACCACATTTTTCATCCTATTCAGTAGGAACTGCTTGAATGGAATCTGAATTAGTTTATCCAGTTTCAGGATCAAAAGTTCTCTGTTCAGGGAGGTGGTATAGAATGACAAAAAAACAGGAACTGAATTGGAAATGAGTAGGTAAGTTAAAAACAAGTCTCAGAAAACAGGTTTTATTATTTTTGTTGAAAATAAAATAAAAAATACTCTAACTCATTATACTATCCTAGCCTTTCCTTATTTATCAACTTTATGTTACAATTCTAGAACCAAAAATACATCATGAAAATAGGAAGAAAACTATATACAGAACCTCTAACATTTGATAAGAATTTATTAATATGATTTGTATCAATATATTGCTATTTCAAAAACTTTTTCCTTTTATAAAGGTCTTTCTTGTACTATCTCTTTGATCCTAAAGAAAAGTACGTCATTAGAATACCATTTTGGGGGGGATTTTGTTTTAGGTGAAGTAATTGAAGTTTCAGGGGCCCCAGGGAGGTGATTAAGATCTTTTATTCTGGAGCTTGATGCTTGAAGATTACATAAGAACAATAAGGCTACAGACATTACTCATATAGACTCCTAATTTATTCAAGTTTGAGGGAAAAAAGAATGTAAGCAAAAACTATACTGGTATTCATCTTATCATGAATTTCCCAGTACACTCTCTTACTAGTTTAATGATTCTTTGAAAATGGACATTTAAAGCAGGAAACACAAAAGATACACTGTAAGAAGACAATGCAGGGGTTATATATGGGGGTGGGCATGAATCATGCTCACCATGTAGAAAAGTGCTTGCTGAGCCTTTGAAATACTCTGTGCAATTTGTTTATAAGAGGCATTTGCAAAATTATTATTTGCCTTGCTCTTGTGTCTGCATTTGTGCGTGTGCCCTCCAAGTTATGATTTGATATTAAAGATATTTTGATATATATTTAGTCTTAGAAAAATATGAATTTAAGTTTAGCATCAATCCTCAGTATAGCCTATTTTTCTTCTGGTATATTCCAACCTGTTAATTTAAGATGATGTTGAAAGAGGACTAGAATTATATTTAGGTTTTTCCCTTTCTGGATGTCACTTGTACCTCTTATTACATAAGCTTGGATAAGGCACTTGAGTGCTTTGATTTTGATTTTTTTTTTTCTGTAATTTTGAGAATACAGTAGCTTTTTTTAACTTTTTATTTTATATTGGAACATAGTTGATTAACAATGGTGTGTTAGTTTCAGGTGTACAACAAAGTGATTCACTTATACATGTATCTATTCTTTTTTTTTTAGCTTATAAACAACAGAAATTTATTGTTCACAGTTCTGAAGCCTAGAAGTCCAAGGTCAGGGTGCCAGCATGGTTGGGTTTTAGTGAAGGCCCTTTTCTGGGTTGCAGACTGACTATTTCTTGCTGTGTTCTCACCTGGTAGAAGGGGCTGGGAATCCCTCTGGAGCCTCTTTTATAAGGCACTAATCCCATTCAGGAGTGTTCCACCCTCATGACTTAAACACTTCACACAGGCTCTACCTCCTAATACCATCACCTTTGGGGATTAGAATTTCAACATATAAATTCTGGGGGGGACACAAACATTCAGACCATAGCATCTTCCCATTGGTTCTGTGACATCAACATGTATCTATTCTTTTTCAAATTCTTTTCCCAATTAGATTATTACAGAATATTGAGCAGAGTTATAAATACTTCACTGGGCTACACTAAAAATCAGATGAGCTAATGAATGCATAATTAATGGAACATATAGCTGAAGCAACATGGTATAATGGTAAAGAATGCATGCTGAAGAACCAAATTCTGTGTTTAAATACTGATTTTGCCACTTTTTAGCTGTGTATGCTTATCAAGTAGCTTAGCCTCTCTCTGCCTCAGTTTCCTTATCTGTAAAATCAATATGATAATAATAGTTCTGACCTCATGTGACTGTGAGAATAAAAGGAAATAATCTATCCAATGCTCTTAGAACTGTGTCTAGAGTATAGTAAGGATTATTCAAATATTTAATGGTGATGATGGTGATGGTGATGATGATGACAATGTGCCAGACACCAGGATACAGTGGTTAAGAAATCACAATCATTTCTTTCAGTAGGAAAGCTGAAGAGACACAGAAGCTTAAAATTATAGTGCTGAAACTCTATTAATAAAACCTATGATATTTCTGAAATTTAACTCATAAAGCCTACTAATAAATTTAAACTTCCTCGAATGATTTGCATGCTAAATCATGCTGAGGCACTTTTAGGTGTTTTCTTTTGACAGAATCCCTAGGAGACTATGGGATGTGATGCAAAGGTCCAGGATCTGTCTCATCCAACCTTGTGTTGAGATCTCCTCATTTATAAAATGAACTTGCTGAATAACATGTTTTCTTAGGCTTATTACAGGCTGAAATTTAATGCTCTAGTGATTCCTTTATGTATAATTCTACAACTGAGAATGCAATAATGATAATTATTGCTTTGCAAGCTACTAGTTTCATTGCAAATGTCATTACTTATAATAAACACAGGATAGCCAAAAGAAGTACTTTCTAAAATATTATGTAAAACCAAAATGAACATATATTTCTTTTAAAATAATTATTCTTGAAGTAGGTAGTAACATGTTTTATAAAAAAAGTTCCAAAATGAAAGTTTTGGAATTATCTCTACATACATATTCCAAGAGGCAAGCAAGTTCTCAAGGACCATTATTGAATGCTTACAGAATATTAAAAAATAAACAGGAATATAAGTCAAAACAATATTTAACACAGTATTCTAAAAAATCGTTTGTAGATTATGATATTATAAAGAAGCAAAAGAAAAAAGTTAACTACATCTCTTCTGGGGTATGTGTGATTCCCAGCTTGAATTTTTAAAAATTCTACTGAATACTCCAATTTTGTCAAAAACAAAACAACAACAAGAAACACACACACAAAACTACCACAGCACTCCCAAAGCTGTGCAGTGCTCCAGTGGCATATATTCTCACAGTTCACAAAGCATTTCCACAAACGTTTCCTGGGACCCTCACAAAAAACCCCTGTGATTTAGGCAAACTATGTCTCTCGATCTCTTTCCATACTCCTACATTTTCTCCAAATAGATTATGTGACAATTAGTGTCACTTCAATATCAGAAAAATAAACACATACAGCTATTTTGTGTTACATCTAAAGAATGGCTTAATTATAATATTGTGGGTCAAAGACTGACTTTTCCTTTTTCTACAGAAAAGCAGTGTTCACTCTGCCAAATATTTAGAGTATAAAGCTTCAGCATCTATAAAATATGAACAAAAAATAATTACCTCAATTGTTGCAAAAATTCAATAACATCCTTAGAAATTTTCACATAATAATCTGCAGGTAATACATGCCTCTACACCTTAGTGCTTTCCTTCTCTTCTGAAAAAACACTAAGAGATTTCATTTGTACAGTAGAAATGGCTTCATGATCAGGAAATTGGAATTAACATTCTACCACGGACTATCAGAATATGTTATTGAGTTTTTATTGCAAATAAAATTCAAATAATACTACCTTCAGTGTTAATAACACTACTAGTAGTAAATATAATATTATCAGCAGAAATAATAATAATAATTATAATTATAATGACTAGATTTTATATAGTGCTTTTTTGTGTCATTTCTATCTTCACCATAACCCTATATGATTATCCTATTTTAAATACGAAAAAACTAAGGGACTTGACTTGTCTAAGAGCAAAGTTCTGGTTACTAGTGAAGCTGAGATTTGAACCTATGAAATTTTCACCTTCAGAGCTCATGCTCTTTATAATTGTTCTATAGGTTATTTGTAATTTATAAAAGCTCTAAATAGAGTTATGATTATATTTTTAGAAAAATTGACTGCTTGGCTAAATATATGGAATTGCTTGCCTGTTTAAGCATTTTTCAGGCAGACGCAATATGAAATAAACAAATACATTAAATAACATTCATATGAGCTTCTTTTTCGTTGTTGTTGTTTCCTATTTCCATGTAGTAGAAGTAGGATCTTATTTTCTGAAGAACAGAAATGTTAAAATTGACAAATAATTTGGAATAGATAATAGTGTGCCTTTTGAGTGCCTTAATTATGTAATGAACATTTGCTGTTTGCACATATTCTACTTTATTTTACCACTTGAAAAAGCCAGTAGATATAAATAATGTAATAATTGTGAGGAGCTTTGCATTTCTGGAGAGGCCATTACAAATAAAATGATCAACACAATAATTCAAAATTTTGTGAGGTATAATATTTTCCAAATTTTTCATATTCTATAATGTAACTATTTCCAGTGTCTTTCAAGATAAGGAGAATCAATTTTTCTTGAAGATACAGATTAGGCAACTGCAAAGAAAAATTCAAGTGACCTTAAGGATTTTCTCTCCTTAGTCATTCTTACACTGATTGTTCTAGCTTTCCACAGAAGGTAATAATATCTTTTGAATTACTGAACCATTAGTTCACTCTTAACCTTGATGAAAACTTCAAGAAATGTCTTATTACAAGAATAATTGTGAGGGAACATAACGTGTTATTTTGGTTTGCACTTCATATTTTATATTATAACAAACATAGCATTAACATTAACAAATGTGGCATTATTGATGTTGGAATATTTTTATTTAAGCTCTTGGCAAGTTTCCATATTTTTATTTTTAAAAAGTACAAGCTTTTTTGAGAAAAACAAAAACATAAAGAAGCAGAAGAATTTCAAAATATGTTCTAACCAAGGTGGCTGTTATCACGTAACACACAAGATAAAATAATGAACTTTACTGATTTTTTTTCTTGTTTCTAATTGTTTATTCTAATATTTTCCAAAATGTTCATTTTATATGTTATATTTTGAATACCAAATTTTAAATTTATATTTATAGAAATATATGTTTAAGTTATGAGTTTATGAGTTTTTATGCAACTTGCATTTTTACTTAATTAATTCTGCAAATTTTTCCATAACAGTAACTATTCCTAAAAATAAAATTGATAGAGCTTGTTATTTCCAAAATTTGAGTGTCAAGCTACAGTTGCCCTTTAGATCTTTTAACTGATTTTCACTCCCAGCTGCGGCTGTAAGGAGTCCCTCTCTTTACCTTGGTTAACTATGTGCTTCATCATCAATCTAAATATCTTAGTGTTGAAGAAAAAAATAATGAATTTGCCCCACTTCTTCATAGTTATTTTTGAATCATAATATAAAGCAAAAGTTACAAAATAAAGGTAATTATATTTCAGGTATTAGAAATTCTTTAAATGAATATCTACAAAGTATTAATTTGGTGTATACACCTTGCATTAAGAATTATTATAAATATTGTAACTATAATTTTAATACCAAGGATATTATAAACAAAACATTTAAGTGTATGCATATGTGTGTATATGTATTTGCACATATGTATAGGATGAATATAGAGTCTATGTTTATTCCTAGTTGCATTAGATGTGAACTCTCCCTTAATTTTACAAAAACTTACGTATAGATTTTTATGTGTATTCCTTTTTTATTGGGATTCGACTTTTATAAACTATTGAAAAAACAAAAAATTTGTTGATCAAGCAGAAATCTTGCTTTTTGTGGTGGAAATGGCCCTTTATCATATATCATCATCTGATGAACAAGACAATTCTGTTAGATCTACTGTAATGGGAATTTCTCTTTGGTATGTGGTATGTTGAAGATCAGAAAAAAAAAAAAAAAAAAAAAAAAAGTGTCTTGTCTAAGGTTCAACACTAATATGTGCCAGAACTTTGCCTGGATTCTATAAGTTTCAACCCAACTTTTTATTTGCCCTGTTCCACCAGAGTGAGAGTAGAGATGGTTTTTTTTCACCACTCTATTCCGTAAGCTTTTGAAGCTCATGATAGAGATAAAGATAGAGAGAGAGAGATAGGTAGAGGTAGAGATATAAGTAGAGAGATATATTAAATATTTAGTGTTAAAATCCACAAAGGAAACCATAAAATCCCTAACAAACTTATCATTTGATTTTGTGTGGTAATTAAGCTGTGCTGGAGCTCTATATGGAGTTAATTTTGAATGAAATGAGGGAGGAGGACCACAGGGATGAGACCTAAGCACTCCAAAGCCTCAGAGGACTGCTTGCCAACTCCAAGAAACAGGAGAACTTGAGGGACCTTGACCTGCAGATTCTAGCGAGAAGCCTTTCTTTTCACTTTGGGCAGACCTTATGATTCTGTTTTAACTTCATGAACTAAAAAAGAATAGCAAAGGTATGCAATCACATCTCTGTAAGAAAAATATTTTAAAAAGTAACATCAAGGTAGCAACATGATCATACTTAAAATTAACAGTAATTACTTACTACCATCACATATTCACTCAGTATTCAAATTTTCAATTGGCTGATAATGTTTTTGAATCATAATCCAAATAAGATCCTCACGTTAGTTGCTATGTCTCTTAAAGTCTGTTTTTTAGCTGTAGCCTCCACTTCTCTCTCTCTCCCTGCCTCCTCTTATAATTCATTTGTTGAGGACACAGATTTACCTGTCCTTAGAGTTTTCCACTGTCTGGATAATGCTGATTGCATCCCCATGGTATGATTTAACATACCCCTCTGCCTTCTTTCCATCCTGTAAATTCTTAGTTAGATCTAGAAGGCTTTTCCCTTTTGGACTATTATGCCGTAAGGGCAGCTGTGTTCTTTCACAAAGAAAGTCATGAAGCACTACTGTCTCTTATTTTGTCATAATAATAGTCATTGCTGATTAATTAATATTAGGTATAGAAAAAAAATGATATTTTAATTCTATAATTCTTTTTCATTTATTAAGTAGAATATTTCTATAAAAATTTGTCTAATTTGCTGTATGTCTTGAATACACACACACACCACTTCTTTCTCATCACTTTTACCTTTTTAGACATTTTTGGGCTTTTTTTCACTTTTATTTTCTAAATCCCATGTTATGTTTTTGATTGTATATATTCTCCATTGGAAACCTTTGTCATTTGACCTTCATTCCAGAGATTCTAGACTTTTATTCTCATTTATTTAATTCATTCAATTCTTATTTTATATTCTTTTATTTGTCCATTTGTAGTCAGATTCTTTGTATTTCTGATTTGTGGTATTATTTCAGTTCTGCAAATGCTTGTTTAATTACGTTTAATTCATGTCAAAATGTTGTCTTACACTTTTCTTTTTTTGTTCTTAGCTTAGTTTAGAGAAATTTTTGCCTAAAAATATTATGTTTGTGCTTTCTTTTATTATGGTAGCTCTGATGGGATCAGTGTTCACATTTTGTTGATGTTTTTAATTATTGTTTGAGTTTCCTGGGACTAACAGCAGAAAAATTATGTAAAGGTGAGGTTTGGTGGCATACTTCATTTCTTAGTTCAAGAGCAACCTTTCCTGCTGCTACAGTGATTTCTTCAACAAATGGAAAGTAATAGAATCTCTTCTGCTCTAACACATTTTGATTCTTTGCTGTTTTCTAATTCCAGTAAGGTTTTGATTTTCAGCCATCTTTTTATATCTGTTCACCACCAAGCCTCCAAAGAGTCCCTTCCTGAGGATCCTCCATTGCCTTCAGAGTTGTTGCTTGTATGACACTGCCATCTTTGGTATCACATAAAGTCATTCTGTTTAATTCCCTATTAAATGTTCTCTGTGCTTTCTTACCATGGTTAGGATCCTCTGCTTCTAAATATGAATATTATTAGATGTTATCTGTGGTCATCCCTACTAGAACCCTACAGCACTCTCCTGTGTTCATCACAATTGCCTGTTAACCTCCATTCAGGCGTGGACTCCACTTAAGTACAGGCATTAAACACACTCTGTGGTCTTGGGTGGCTATGCACCATTAAAGTAAACTGAAGGTGTATTCTCTGTGTCCTAGTTATGCGGTTAATATTAACTATGCAAGATTTTCTTATCTAACTTTGTCGATCAGCAGTTTTTCCCTTGGAGGATGTGTAGAGATTCAAATTTAAAAAGCTCCCATTATCCTTGAGGTACTTGGAAATTCTACGATAATATTTTGAATGGAACAAAGGTGCCAGAGTTTAGAAAGAATTCTAAATCACAAAGTCCTCCCGAGAAGGAAGACAATTGTAATTTACAAAGCAAAGCGTTTATTCTTAGAATAATGCTTTCTCTCATTCAAAGACCTTTGAATAGGCAGGATATGAAAATGAGAGTATTCTAAGTGAATAGTGCACTGGAATCTAAGCATGATGAAACTAAAGAAGATAAAGGAGAACTGGGAATACTTTATTTCACCAAAAAGCAGAACTTGCATGAGTTAAAATGCCTTTAAAACATAAGTAGCTTAAGTTTAAATAGCTTTAAAACATTTTTTAATATGTTGTTGAGAATAGATATTATATTAGAATTAAAGAAATAAGACAAAATATTGAGTTAGTTTATAACTATCTTTCTATAATTCTCCTTAACTAGTATACTTCAGAAAGCTTCTCAACAACTGGAAAAATTTTCCCCAAAATATCCCATATTTGCCAAAGTGCTCTGCTGGACTAGAATTACTTAGCAGGTATGGAGATACATGGGCTGCACTTCACAGAAGAACCAAAGAATGTGCCGGTGCTAGAGAGCTGGTGGATAGCAAGGTGGTTATGCTTTCAGCACACTGGGAGAAAAAGAAGACAGACCTAAGAGTTACAGGTGCATCCTCAGCAACTTCCAGGTTTAATACCAGATTTAGAATTTATGACAGCAAATCTGACCTATTTAATGTCTAGTTTTTAGGAGATAAAAACCACCTGCTGGGGCTTCCCTGGTGGCGCAGTGGTTAAGAATACGCCTGCCAATGCCGGGGACACGGATTCGATCCCTGGTCCGGGAAGATCCCACATGCCGCGGGGCAACAAAGCCCGTGCACCACAACTACTGAGCCTGTGCTCTAGTACCACAAATACTGAAGCCTGTGGGCTTAGAGCCCGGGCTCTGCAACAAGAGAAGCCAACGCGGTGAGAAGCCCACGCACCACAACGAAAACCCAACGCAGCCAAAAATAAATAAATTTAAAAAAAAAGAAAAGAAAAAACAGATGAGTTAACTGGGTAGGAAACACTTGTATTCTCTCAAGGATACCCCCTCCTCAGGCTCTCCAGATTTCAGGACTTTCATCTGAATTCCTCTCCAGTTAAAAAAAAAAAAATACAAAAAAAACACCTGCTGAATCTGGAGGTTTTACGTGGGCAATAGAAAGATAAAACATAAGCAGTCCCAATAACTGGAAAATGACTGGAAAAATAAGAGGAATGAACTTGAAATCTTCAAAGCTGAACTAGATGCAGAGCACACCCAGAAGGTCTTGGAAATGGAGCATACCCAGCAAATGAGGCTGAAGGAACAGCAGAAGGTTTTTGAGGAGGCCGTCTCGCAGGACGTGGAATAGTACCTTTCCACAGGTTACCTGCAGATAGCTGAGAGGTGAGGCAGTTGGGGAGAAGGCCCCCTGGCAGCAGGGACTCTCCCTGGTGTGCAGAGATAGTGTAATGCCATGCTCCCTAGAATGGAAGGGGCATGGAATAAAGTCCTCATAACTCCTGTTCTATTGTTAGACCCCCAGAATCAAAGAGGATGCATCATGCCATATTTGTCTTGACATTGTTTTGCCTCATTCTATAGTTCTAGGCTTTAGCTGAAGATAATTAGAAAATGCAGAATATGTTAAAAAAAAAAAAGTAAAAAAGGCAAAGGAAATATACACATAATCCTACAGCACAGAATAATCCTTAATACTATTTTAGTGTAGCTCTTACCAGTTTGTGCATGTGAAAGAGTCAGTCTATTTGAGATGTTCTACTTATGTAATTGGTATAAAAATGTATATATACATCTGGCTTTGTATCTAAGTTTTCTTAACATTATATGGGAATCTTTCCTCCTATATTATTAACATTTTTGAAATGCTCAAAAAAACATTATATCATTTCCATCTCTGTATAAAATTTTTATTTTTCATTTTGTAATAATTTTTGTATAATTTTGGATTAATTTCATTTATTAATAAATATATTAAAATAATCATACATATTCAGCATTTTCTTTAAATTATTTAATTTTTAATCACATATGTTCAGCATTTTTCTTTATCATGTTTCTAATTCTTGAAATATTAAAATATTTAGCTTCATTTTAACTAATTTAATTGTTATTATTATTTTATTTATTTTATGATTTCCAAATAACATGCAGGATAGCACTATTATAGTTTTGGTATTCTGAGAAACATATATCTAGAACTTGCTTTATTATTTTCTTTCAGTATTTAAATCAATAAATAGGACATATGCATTCTAACTTTAAATAGTACAAAACAAATTTAAATAATCCAACAAAATTTTAAAAAGAAAAATTAGACTACATGGGTGAGTTTCAAACATACAATAAACACTTGGAATAATTATAAGGACAAAAGAAACCACAATAAACGTGCAAATGTTAAATAACAAGATTCAAAATAGACATACCTACAGTTTTATATAAAGCATATAAATGATGAATAATCAAAATATCCATGTATATATACTTAAATTATACATACCTAAAGCTATCCCAAAAAGAATAAAAATAATTAAATTCATAGAAGGCACCAGGTAAATATTTTTCAAAAGCAAGGAAGTGTAATAAAAAATAATGTAAGTTTAAAATTTATAATGTAGCTCATATGCAGAAAATTTAACTTTCTTCCCAGACATATAATAAAGTTAACTTAGTTAACAGCTTCCATTTCTACCTGTGGTAGAAAAATTAATCTTGCCAAATTCATTCTGTTTTTTAAACAGTCTAATTTTGGGTAAATATTCTTCCAAGTTTAGGGTTCAGTTCTCTAATCTTTTACCAATCCAATTATTTGCAGTAGTTTATGTATTGTCCCAGGAGAGTACTGGAGAGTCACTCATCCAGGTGCTTTACTCTTTCCTCTGACCTCCACCTCTGTGTCACGGTTCCTGCCTGATCTCAGCGTTTTATGACCTGGAATAATGTCCACATGCATCAATATGAGTTCCATGCATGAAGTTCACTCTGTCTGCAAACTGTCTTTAGTCTTTTCCAGTTAATCAAACCTCCTAGAATTTCTACTATCATTGTAGTATTTTGGTCACTGATATTTTGTTCTAAGATTCACATGTAGAGAAAGCCCTCAGCAATCATTATTCTATATTTCAGGAAACATGTCCAACATGGATATCTCCTAAGAAATTCAAAATCCTTTGTCCACATCATAAAAGTAAAACAAAATTCTCTTCTGCTTTCAGGTTTTCCTACAACTTCTCTAGACTTCTATTAAATTATCGTAATAATTTCCATCATTGGGTGTAAATTCAGGGAGGTAATGTTTCTGGGCCCCTTTAAAGGACCTATGAGTTTTAAAACCCAAGTCATAATGACTTAGATTATCTTCTGCCATATGGTTTTCAAAAGCTCATTTATATTTGTGTGGAAAAATGCTTCTTCTGTCATCACATAGTTGTCCCTATTCTATAGACCCAGGAATAAACTATGGTGGTCCAGGTGCTTAAATCTCTATCTGCTTGGAATCTAAAATTTGTCTCTTTCTCCATCAATTATTGGTCTTGCAAATGGAAACCTTGCTTTCATGGCTATTGTTCCTGCAAGGTGCTTAAACTATTATTAAAGATTTAATTGTCTGAGATTATATGTGTATGTCTGCAGGACATGTATCTCCACCACCATTCAGTGACTAAATACTATCATTTAGTCTGCTGGAATTTGCTGTTTATCCTCTTTATCAGATATGCAGATTGGGAAAAAAGGAAATACAGAATGCTCTGTGAGAAGTACTTTTAGCTCAGCCATAGAAGTAGTATATATCACTTTCTTCTACATTCCATTGGCCAAAACCTAGTTCTATGTGTGGTTCAACTTCACTCCAAAAGGCACAGAAAATATATCCTGACTGTATTCCCAGGAAAAAGAGTACATTGGGTTTTATGCACATAGATTAATCTCTAGCAAAATCTAACATTTTGCTTACCAAATATGTATTTTTTTTTAATATATTTTTTTAAAATTTATTTATTTATTTATTTATTTTTGGGTGTGTTGGGTCTTCGTTTCTGTGCGAGGGTTTTCTCTAGTTGCGGCGAGCAGGGGCTACTCTTCATCACAGTGTGTGGACCTCTCACTGTCGCGGCCTCTCTTGATGCGGAGCACAGGCTCCAGACACGCAGGCTCAGTAGTTGTGGCTCACGGGCTTAGTTGCTCCACGGCATGTGGGATCTTCCCAGACCAGGGCTCGAACCCGTGTCCCCTGCATTGGCAGGCGGATTCTCAACCCCTGCGCCACCAGGGAAGCCCCCAAATATGTATTTTACTCCCACTCTCTTATTTAGAATGTATTTAACCACTTGTCAATGCAGAAACACCACAGTTTCATCCAATTCCTACATATAATTCACATTCAAGGATTTCTAGAGGATATACAGTCTTCTCTGTCAGATGGAAACATGGATCCTTGTGGTTGGCCAACATAAGAACTAGAAAGTTTTCTTCACACCACCACTCCTAAACAAATAACAGTAATGAGGAAGGGAGAGATAGCTATAGAGAAATTAATATAATGGAAGAGTAAAAACTAGATTAGAGCAGTAAAAGTCACTAGCAATTCTTAAATCTTGCTGTCATGTGTGAGTTTCACTTTAGGTTCTGATTCTACTCTCTGGAAGGAACTGCTGTGTCTATTTTTCTCTGTTGCTCTTGATTCTACTCTTTTGGAGGTTGCTACTCATGTACTGGCTTCTCTGGCTGTATCTGAAATGAACACAGGCCAGTAGCCTCTCATTGCTTATTGGGCAGCTTCCACATGCTACTCCACAATTGCTTTAAGAGGAACCGAAGAGTCACAGAATGTTTTAGACCAGTCTTATACTCTCCTTGGCAATATAATTCTCTCCAAATCGAAGTCTTAAAAACAAAAACAAAAACAGAAAAAAAAAAAACCCTAATCTGATTGTTGCTGCAGGGTATTAATAAGTTTTAGTGTGCCTCTACCACTCGAAAACTTCTTCAAGCTTATCTCTTTTAGTTCTAGAAATGTCAAAATTTCCAAACTTTTATGCCCCAAACTGTAGGTCTTCTTCTATTCCCTTTCTTTTAAGTGACCAATTTTTCCTGAATTTATATATATTTTGTAATGCTTTATAAATGGCAGTCCGTAGTAACCAATGCACAAATCCTGATGTTGATTAGTTTTCAAATGTTTAAAAAATTCTAGAAAACCCTGTTGATTTCCAGTGTAATTTCATTCTACTCAGAAAAAAAAAAATCTTTATTTCAAAGCTTTTAAATGTTTGAGACTTACTTTATGACCTAGAATATATTATATTTTTGGAATGTGGACCATATTTACTCAAGAAAAGTGGTTTGGTAGTTGTGTTTAAAAGTATAAATTATGTCAAGTTGATTAATGTTGTTTGCTAATTTATATATATTTATTGACTATTTTGTCCACTTGCTCTATTATTTATTGAAAAAATAGTGTTAAAAATATCCAACTATAATTTTGAATCTGTTTATTTCTCCTTTTAAATATTTGAACTCTTGCTTTATGTATTTCAAAGATGTCTCATTCGGCTCATACAAATTTAGGATTCTTATGTTCTTTTGAATAATCCCCCTTTTCACTATGAAGTTTTCCTCTTTTATCACTGATAACATTCTCTCATTGAAGTATATTTTGCTATTAAGATATTTCTTACCATTTTTGACTAGTGTTTTCAATTTTTTTTTCTTATCCATCTTATTACTTTCAAAGTTTCTATATTTTTACATATAGTGTATGTCCACTGCAAATGCACCACATTTATTTTTAATGCAATGTGGTGATATTTATCTTTTACTTGGAGTGTTGAGTTCAGTTATATTTAGTATGAGAGCTGATATAATTGAGTACTTATGTATTCAATTTATATTTGGGGGACTTCCCTGGTGGTCCAGTGGTAAAGAATATGCCTTGCAATGCAGGGGACGTGTTATCGATCCCTGATCATGGAACTAAGATCCCACATGCCATGGGGTAACTAAGCCAGGGTGCCACAACTACTGAGCTCGCGCGCCTCAATGAGAGAGCACACGTGCTGCAAACTACAGAGCCCACACACTCTGGAGCCTGTGTGCCACAACTAGAGAAGAGAAAGCCAGCAGGCAGAAAACTGGAGAGAAACCCCACACCACAACGAAGAGCCCATGACACAACGAAAGATCCTGCGTGCCGCAAGTAAGACCCAATGCAGCCAAAAATAATAAAAATTTTTTAAAAATTTATATTTGGTATCATGATCCTGAAGCCAAAACTGAGCACAGAAAATAAATGCATTTCACTAAATTTTAAACATGAATACAATTATACAAAAAAAAAAATCACGCCGAAATTGTACATTAAACATCATGAGCAAGTAGACTTTATTTCATGAATTCAAGAATGGTACATTGGGAAATTCCCCCAAATTAAAAGATGATTAGCATAATAAAATCTCAATAAGTAAAGAAAAGGCATATGATAACATTAAAAACATTTCTGATGTTTTCTTTATAATTGCAAAATGGGAATATAAATGACTTAATATCTTTTAAAGAACCATAACAATATCATATTTAATAAAGAATTAATTGAAAGCATTCACACTAAAGTAAAAAATAAGAAAAGATGCTCCTATTCCCAATTAATGTTAACAGTTGGAAGCTCTATGAATTATCAGACAAAAAAACAAAAATTATACACATTTGAAAGAAAAAAATTATTATTTAAATAGAAACATTTAATGATAAGAAGCTAATAAGTTTTCCTTAATAAAAGAGTTTAATGAGTATGACAAATGCAAAACTCACAAAATCAATGTTTTTGATACACTAGTAATAAAAAAATTTAAATACAATGAGAGCAGTATCTACCTTAATGTATATGTTTTAAAACTAAAATTGGTCACTGTGTACTTGCATGGAAAAATTTCCTGTACATATTGTTAATTTAAGCAAACAAAGTGAAAATTTAAAAATGTTTGAACACAAAATAATCTAAATTGCTTTAAAATTTCATTTTACTATTATCCTGTTTATTTAAAACACAGTCAAAACAAAACTATATATATGTACATGTTTATAGAAAACAGAAAAACGATAACAACAGTTAATTGTGTTTCCACTTGGGGATGAGAGTAGAATTTGGGTGAGGAAGTAGATCAAAAGATATACGCTTATATTTTTTAATGTTTATGAGAAATCATTGTGCAATTAAAATTATTTTAAGGCATAGTTCAGTATAGCAACTTTGGTAAAATCTTCAATAAAAGGAGGAGATTTTCATGACAGTTTTGAAAGCATTCTGATCTTTTAACAACAGGGTATTTTTACTGGCCAAATTTATCCTCAATTACCTGCATTATAATACATTTCTCTAGCAGCCAATAAAGTCTCACTACTCTCCATTTCTTCTTCTGACAAATTTTTGTTCTTTATACAGAGTATTTTAGTTTTTCTTGATTCCTCCTCTGGCTTTCATGGTGTTCCATCTACTAATGGTTGGATGACATGAATTTGTAGCACATGCAAGTAGTTTTTTTTTTTAGTGTATCCAATTCAGCAATATTCTCTATGGATAGAAATCACTCAAGTGAAAATTGTATGGTCCTTTTCTGGAAAAAAAACCCACTTCACATTCAGGCATAAAAGGTATTTTTCTTCTGGTTGTATAATTAAATAGGAAATTATAAACAGAGATACACTGATATAATAACCTAGTTTACCTTGTCCCTAATGGACAATCCTAAAATATGATCAATAGAGAAATTCACTAGTAAAATCTTTATCAACTGTTGAATACCCATGAGTTCCTATAAGTTAAACCATCACATAGAGTCTATTTCTTTTGTTGGTGCCACACTTACCAAGTTGTTTTATTATGATTTATTTTTCTTTACACATATTCACAATGTTTTGAAATTGATGGGTTTTATGGAATGTATTTAATTCAATATTTTAATTTTTCACAAAGGGAAATTAATGATTACATAGGATAAGCAACTTATCGATGATCAAATTGTCAGTTAATGATATGCATATATTTGAATATAGTTCACATGCCTGGTACTGGTAAATTACCTCCATTTTATTTCTTTTTTTTTTTTTTTTTTTTGTGGCTGGGTGTATGTTCTTGTTAAAATGAAAATATCTTAATTAAATAAGAATTACCATATAATCTATATAAATCAGTCATGATCAAGGAATCACACTTGAAATTCATCTTGAAATTCTATGCATTGAAAAAATTTATGAATCAATTAAATTTATCTAAATATGAATCTTCCCAAAAGAGCATTACAGCAAAACATTTACAGGTTCACAGATCATTTCCACGAAAGCCTGTGAAGTCTGTAACTTGTTTAATTCTGAATTTTAAAGCCTTTAGAAAGTTAGTCTGGATAAAACATACAGTCCAGTGAAATCTGTTAGTGGTTTAGAGCAACAAATAAACTCATGGTCTTGAGAAACATAATTTACTGAGACTCCAGGGAGACCACACTCCTTCCAGTAAGTGACTCATTGTTGTTCTCATGGCTCATGGGAAAGAGTTTAAAAGCTTATCTAACGCTACAACATGTTACTTACCCTTCAGATCTTCATCTGAACTTATAAATGAGCAAATGCACATCATTAAAGACCCTGAGAAACCTGAGGGATTAAATAGATTAAACAGTGCTATTTTGGGCATATATTCTAGTCTTAGTTTTCTGTAGCAAATCATAAGTATCTGTTACTTTTCAATGTAAGAGTATTTTCAATTAATACATTAGTAGATATAATTAATTTTCAGTGTTATGGCAAACTAGCACACACATTTACATCTATATATTTACATTTATATATTTTAAAAAAATGTTATGATGCTAAAAGCCTGCAACCCTTTAGGTATTGTTTTCTTCCCTCAAATAGCACAAAAGTCATAAGTAGTCATTTTGCCAATGTGCTGTTTCTTACTTTTGAGTCACTGACTTTCATTAATGCTTCTCCCAGGTTTTCCAGCAACTGTATTTATTTTGGTGTTTTATAACATGAAGTGAGTTCAAAACTAAAGACTGTATTCTTGGAAATAATGTAACTGGATGTGTATCAAACTGTAGTTTCATTTTTGTGTGATTAATGTTTTCACTTGGGGCTATTAAACTCTTTTGGGATTCGAGGTTGTTGAAATAATTTTTAACTGTAGCATGAACTACTGTAGCTCAGCTTAGGAATTTTGCAAAGTGCATTTCTTCCCTTCCCTCTACTGCCAGATTCTGGGCATGATATTTAATAACTATTAGACAGAATTGAATGGCAAGTTGCTTCCTACATTCTCACTCTAAATTTCTGAAATCAAATTATGGTCTAAGTAAATATACCAATCTGAATATTCAGAGTAGGTAATGGTCAGTTAAGTCGTAGTCTTATAAATGAGGCATTATATATGAAGGCAGATAATATATATTTGAAGTTAATATTTTCATGTACTACTCTGGTTTATAGCAGAAATAAAAACAAAATAGGAGTACACCAGACTGAAAATATATCACACTGCCCTTCAGTTGTGGAGAAAATGACAAAATTTAACTACCCGATCACCAGACAGAATAGGGGGCTAAAAGATTCCGTAACACCTGATGTTTAAAAATCACTAAGGTTAGACCAATGTCCTGTGTGACAATGAATAATGAAAAGTAACCAATTAGGGGCCAATGGAGAAAACATACTGAGAACAGAAAACACTGATTCACTGAGGAAGCTCAGAGACGGACAGAAAGAACCTCTGAAAAAAAGATCTTGCAAGACCTAGAAGAAAAGTTCAGAAAGCTGATATTCTCGGTAGGGTTCATGATTTCAATCTTTATGAAGCAGAAGCCAACACAAATAAAGAGTGGGGTGGGATGAAATAGGATATGGTGTAGTAAGGTAGTACTGACAGGCAACTAAATATTTAATACCAGGAATGAGAAAGACACATAATTTTAAAAATCAGAATCCATACCATAGTAAATGGGATAACCATTGTGGAAGTCACACATCTAAAGCTTTTCCCAAAACAAAAGCAAAAGTATAAAAATACAAAATTCTTAGAGCAAATATAAAATAAATTTAATTAGCAACTACGAAGGGAACAAAGGTAAAACAGTAGTGATCAAAGGCTTTGTACTAGTTTCTTATTGCTACCAATTACCAGAAACTTAGTGGCTTAAAACAACACAAATTTATTATCTTGCAGTCTGGATGTAAGAAATCCAAAACGGGGTTTTATGTGGCTAAAATGAAGGTATTGGTAGGGCTGCATTCCTTCTGAAGTCTGTAGGGTAGAAGTCATCTTTTGCCTATTCCAGCTTCTAGAGGCCATCTACATCCCTTGGCTCAATGGGCCCTTCTTACATCTTCAATGCCAATAGTGTAACTTCTTCAAATCTCTCTCCTCTCTGAGCTCTGCTTTTGTCATCACATCTTCTCTAATTCTAACCCTTCTTCCTTCTTCTTATAAAGATTATTGTGATTATATTGTGTCAGCCTGGATAATTCAGGATAATCTTCCCATTTTAAGACCCTTGACTTAATCACATCTTTAAGTCCACTTTGCCATGTAAGATAACATATTTACAAACTTGGGGGATTAGGATATGGACATCTTTGGGAAGTAATTTTTCTACCTTCCACAAGGTAGAAGAAAAATTTCCAGTTTGGATTAATATAACTTCTGTGCAGATTATAAGAGCTCACAAAATCCCAGGCAACATAATTGAAAAGATATCCACAAATAGACATATATTGGTGAAATGTTTGGGCTATAAGAATAATGATAAAAAAATTTAAAGCATTTTAAATTTGAAGGAAGAGAAAATAATGCACATTAGCTGAAAACATACAACAATCAGGCTGGCCTCTTAATTCTGTTTTATGTGAAAAAACAGAAGACAGTACAACTTTATTAAGCTGTCTATATTATTCTATTACCAAAAGCAATGATTAATAGTGGCACTAGCTTAAATTATATCATTATCATTATTACAAACCAATATTTCTAAAATACACCACTCAAGACATTTATTAATTTAGTGTCTTTCTTTGATTTACTACCAACCTATGAATGTGATTGTCTTTTTCTCCATTCTCCACTCTCTCTCTTGCTGAGAACTGTATAACCAGAAATAGATTCTGAACTGATAAAAAATACATAAAAATTGATCTGAAACATGACTGGTAGGACTACCTTTGAAATAACTTTCACATTTATTTTGATATTTTATTTCTATATTTCTATTGCTTGTATCTTAAATCAATTGAAAAACAATAAATTTTAGATAGTACTTCAAGCAGAAAAAAATGAGGGAAGGCAAAGACAAAATTAAAATTCCATTTTCCATGTTACATTATTCTGTGGTTCCAAAGAATTATAGGGATACAGAGTCCAGACATCATCTTAGCTTCTAAGAGAGACAAACCCAAATGCTTAATACACCTTTTGACTCCATTCAGATGGGTCAGAGTGTCCAAAGCCCTCTCTGTTCTTTTATTTCAATTGTGATTCATCATGTTCTGTAATAATCTTTATGCTTATTAATGTGTTTTAATCACCTCATGGGTTTTTTTTCCACATTAACAAATTGATTCTACCATCCTTTTCAAAAATATCTGTGATCCAAAATAGACAGTGTGGTTGGAATAGCTAAGGTGGGAAATCGTTTCCATTCTCAGTACTTGTGTTTAATCTCATTTTGCTTAATTTGTATTTTGAGGTACAAAAAAGAATAATTATATAAAAATATTAATGATTTTAAAACTTGTAATGTTTTAAAAGTAACTGTGATCAATCATTTAAATTTGAAGATATATTTAGGATACTTGAGTTTCAATTAGACATAATTATAGAAAAATTATAAATGCCAATTTCACTGAGAAAAAAAATTATTTTCTCACCTCAAAATCATCGTCTGAGAACTATGTAATAGAAACTTTACAAAGGATTAGTGGGGATCAAGCAATACATTTTGTGATTGTTCTAAAAGACAATAAGTTTACAGTGTATTTTGCTGCCTTTTAGGTATTTGTGTGACATGTGACCATGTGATTTATTGTTTGTGCCACACACTTCTTGGGAACAAAGTAATGTTAACTAGACAGGATGTTGGGACAATGAAAATGAGCCCAGATTTTCCCAGGAAAACTAACAGTTATGATTTTGTTACTTTTAACCCACCTAATTTTTAACCCTACCTAATATAGACCACATATATGTGACTATATAGAATATATACACACATATATATGTGTGTACACACATATATATATATATATATATATCTTCAATCTCCTTTCTTTTCTTAGATTTAATCATTCTAATTAAAACATACATTTTTATTAATATTCCTTCCCTTCCGTTCCCTTCCCTCCCTCCCTCCCTTTCTTCCTTCCTTCCTCCTTCCCTCCCCCTTTCTTCTTTTTCATTTCCTTCTTTTAAAAAAAAAAAATCCTAAAGTAACAATCTGTTCCTGAAATATGGACAGTGTCCAATTTTTCTTCTGATATTTTTCCTATTTAATCTCGTTCAACAGTTAGCAATATGAGGTTTTGTAAAAGTTTAGCATATTGAGTATTTCACATTCTTTAGAAATACAAGCAATGCTACAAATAGCCTATTCATTTTTACATATTTATTATTTATATTAATATATAATATTTGCATCTTGAAAATTAAGCAATAGTTTAGATTTGCATATTGTATCACTAAGGTCTTAAGTTTACCCAATGGATAAGTCCTGAATAAAGATACAAGAGTGGGGATGTTAACATATTCATTTAATGTACACTAAAAGGCAAAAGTACTTAATTAATTGTTTTGCCTTCTCCATAAATCCATATTAGTAATTTTCTATGTTACTTGTATATCTTATAAATTTGCTCTTATACAGAAGTAAGAAATATTAGTAAACAAGATCGGCTACGAGGAGCCAAAGCCAGTTTGATGAAATTACGGACTTTAGTCATAGAGAATATTTTCATCTCTTAATCACATTTGATTCTCCACACATCTCTACCCTCCACACACAGTTTTCATGAGGTTT
This sequence comes from Eschrichtius robustus, assembly GCF_028021215.1. Lineage (NCBI taxonomy): Eukaryota > Metazoa > Chordata > Mammalia > Artiodactyla > Eschrichtiidae > Eschrichtius > Eschrichtius robustus. Next base: position 47,168,662 of record NC_090829.1, read on the forward strand.
ATGGTCTATTTTCCAAGATTACAAACAAGATAGATATTTATAAGATTACAATCTACCGAAAGAAGAAGTGATGACTTTTAGCCTAGGAGCATAGGGAAGTCTGTTAATTCTTTGGAGCCGGTGAACGGCATGTCCATTTGTATTTTTAAAAGTCCTTCTACCACTCATTTGAGCACTGATGGATATGGTGTCACATGAAGCCAGGTAGCCCAGATAGCTGACAATTATAGTTATCCAGGAAAAGTCAGGATGATCTGCAGTGGGGTGATGATGCTGGGAATGGAGAGAAGTATCTAATATTAAAACTGTATCATTGATACAACTGCTGAATTTTTCATTCAGGAATGAGCAAACCGGTTCCTAGATTTCTGGCTTGGGATACTGAGTAGCATCTAGCACCTAGATGCTGTTTCTAAAATAAATAATTTGGGGGGTGAATCCATTTTTGGAATATTTACATTGATTTTCCTCTCCTATTATAATTAATTCACAATCAATTATTTTTTTCTCAGAATGACCTTTTTCTAACTTTTGAATTATGTATATGTTTAAAAATTTAAAAATGAAATTAAAATATATAGAAAACATGACCCCTAAATTAAAAAACAACATAAATAAATGAATTAACTTTATATAAAGTTGGTGACATAACCACTTAGTGAAGAATACTTTAATTCTTTAAGATACAGTATTTTGACTATATTTCCCAAGAGGGATAAATTCTGAGAACCAAAAAACAAAACAAACAAACAAAAAACCTGCAAAGAAATCTTAAACCAAAATTAACAACCTTATTATTATAATGTGAATTGTCAGATAAATAAAACTAATAATAAATTATAGTAATGTTTTTAGAAACCAAAATTTTAAAAAATTCAAGTATAAAAATCAAAGTAGTTAAGCATACCATGTATTATAACCTCTGGACTGTAAATGTAATATAAACTCATAATCTATCTGTTTTTTTTTTTTTTAATATTTTATTTATTTATTTATTTATTTATGGCTGTGTTGGGTCTTTGTTTCTGTGTGAGGGCTTTCTCCAGTTGCGGCAAGTGGGGGCCATTCTTCATCGCGGTGCGCGGGCCTCTCACTATCGCGGCCTCTTTTGTTGCGGAGCACAGGCTCCAGACGCGCAGGCTCAGTAATTGTGGCTGACGGGCCCAGTTGCTCCGTGGCATGTGGGATCTTCCCAGACCAGGGCGCGAACCCGTGTCCCCTGCATTGGCAGGCAGATTCTCAACCACTGCGCCACCAGGGAAGCCCCATAATTTATCTTTTATTTCTAAAAAACAAATAACACGAACAATCTCTGTTTACTGAAAAACCTTGAAACAATAACAAAACCACTCCTAAGGGCCCAATCTGTGGTCTCTAAAAGCCCCAAAGAAACAAGAGAGTCTTGGGGGACATGTAGAGTGCAATGTCCAGGGCATAAAATGCAGAAGATAAACTTTGGATAATCTGGAGTGTCAGAAAGTAATAATGCTATCATAGAATAATGGAGTCTTGACCAAAAAATACAGGGTCTATCTTGAAGGGGTTTGCATTGTCCACACATGAGACTATTTAAGCGCAATGAAGAAATTGACAGCAATGTGGTTGAAACACATAAATATATAACAATCCTTGACTTTATGATGATACAAAAAAACCTACTTGGTTGCCTTAGATAGGCAAAATCAATCTTAGTATTCTGAAAACTAATAAAGGAGAAAAAAATCAGGCATTTAGTCTGTGTTTCATGTACAAAATTTATTTTAGGATAGCTAAATTATTGATAAAGTTCTTCTTTAGAGAAGAATTCTAGCTAATAAATGCAGAAGAAATGATTGAATTAGGAAAATCACCATGTTGTAAACCCTAATGACAACAATAGATGTAAGCAACAACCATCAATGGTCCCTACCTGTAGGTGAGAGACTGATAGGGAACTTTGTTGTAGATGGATCAGGCTGACAATACCTTTATCCACTTGTACTAGTTTTGTATCTATGCCATAACAAATACCATAAGTTTAGCAACTTAAAACAACACAAATTTAACATCTCACACTTCTACAGGTGAAAAGCCTGGGTTAACTTGACAGGTTTCTCTGCTCCAGATTTCAGAAGGTCAAAATGAAGGTTTCAGCCAACCTGAGCTCTTAACTGGGAGGCTCTGGGAAGAATTTGCTCCCATACTCACTCAGGTTTTGACAGAAAGAAGTTCCTTGTAGCTGTAGTATTGAGGTCCCTTTCCCTTACTGGCTGTCAACAAAGACCGCCCTTAGCTCCAAAAGACCCCAATTCACCATCAGTTATTAAGCACCTGCTGCAAACAGCTTTAGGCCTACAGTGGGAGAAGAAGCTGTTTTCTGTTTAATGGGGGGATAAAATGAATATCGAAATAATAAAGAATAAAATGTTAATTGTAGTAAATGTCAGTTTAAAGGGAATATAGCATCTTTAAAGACCCTATTTCCAAACACATTGGGAGTTAGTGCTTCAACATACGAATTTGGGGGGAACACAATTCAGTACATAACAGCAACCATAATAATTGAGTAAAACTTCTGTAATACAGGTCTATTAATGAGAAGAATGGGAATACTTTTGCTTAATTAGTGTTTAAGGTTAGTGTTGTCTACATCAATATCGACTGCAAAAGTTCATCTATTAGTGCTAATCTGTAATGAGATTTCTTGTTTTTCATCTTTAAAAATATCTTTTCACACAGGTAAGTGATACATGTGACATTTGAAATATTATTAAATTATTACTGTATCACTGAGATTTGTAAGGAAGAAAGAAAGGGAGGGAGAGATAAAGAAGGGATGGAAGGAAGAAGGGAGGAAGCAGGCACAGAAGCAGAACAGAACACTGTGTTTTTATCAAGCGATTTTCCTCCTGTCTGCTTTGCAAACACCATTGAGTCTGCGTTGTTAGAACCACTAGCAGAATAATGAAAAGTGAATACATTATCTAATATAATTAAATTACTACAAATTAAATAGATGCTCTGGCTCCAAATGTATCATAAGTATAAATTAAGGCAGGTAACGTGCAATAAAATTGATTAGAGTTAGAATCTGAATTCATAGAAAGATATATTTCTAGTCAGATCCCAAATGTATATCTATGCATTGTCTCTGCCAAGTGATCATCCCAATGAATACACCTGGTTAAATGAATGTTTAAACAGTCTTCTACTTTTTTCTTTTTATCCCATTCCCTTTTATTTCTATGCTTTAAAAACTCTAACTTGTTTTTTAGTCTTATTTCTTTTTTATTTTTTAATCCACATTAGGTGAAGTTTTTTTTTATTCAGCAGTTTATTTTTTGAGTCTAACCCCACTTTTCAACCTCCACAGTTGAAAAGCAACAATAAGCTACAATATTTATCACAAGCACACTTAAACTGGGGGTGATGAGAAAATGCAGGCAGTAATGTGGCTAAATATTTCATGAACTGATCATTTAGCCTTGAGTTTTATTGAAAGAAAATCCATCAGGAAAGGAAAGCACAGAAAATGTGCAGCCTTAGGACCCATTACCAACATAGTCAGTTTATAATTTTAGTCAAACCAATACATATCATACTACAAATGTTTTAATGGCTAATAATTCAAAAATTGTATGAATAAAAGTAATAAAAAATTCATGTGATTAAAATTTTTTCAAGTACACTGTTTTTGTTTTCAAAATTACAGTCAGTTTTTCAAGAACCAAATACATTTTATGGAAATCTGTGATTGTCCATCAACATAATCAATAAAATTCTTTGTAGCTTATTGTACTACACCAATAAAAAAGCTGAATTTATTTAATCAATATTTCAATGTTTGGGTTTCTTTCAGAGCTATTTTGAAAGAAATTATATTTTAGAGTTTTCAGAACATTTTAAAAAGTATTCTCACCTATTTAAATATATAATATTTAAATCTTGAAGTATAAAATAAATGATTTCTTAAAGTAATTCTACTGAAGTTAAGTGATCATGTATTTTACAATTCAGTACAACACATAGATTTCCCTGCAGGTTTATTTTATGACATAATAAAATTGTGAAACTATTTAGAGACAGAATTGGAAGAAACAACTACATGTCATACTTTTTCATTTCAACAAGGGACATATAAAAACTTCCCACCACTGTCAACATTTATCTTTTTATAATATTTCATGGAGAAACTCATCTTCAGAGATGAAAATAAACTATCGCTAAGAATTATATTGATGAAAATTTTAAATGTAGACATTAGTTGACATTTAAAACATTAGTTGCTTCATGAAAATATGATGACAGTAGTTGCTTCATGAAAATATGATGCAAGATATTGTATAAGATCATAATCCTTTGAAATATAAAACATAGCAATTTCTATGTCCACAGAAGAAAAAAAATACAATAGGAAAACAAAACAGTTTGGCAGAATTTTAGATTTCTGAAACATAAAACATATCTTAATTAACATTTTAAAGTTATATTTATGATCTATCTATGTTGTGAACCATATTTAAAGCCATTCAGTGTAGATGTGACACAATGTTAATATCTCCTATACATTGTTTTTGCCAAGTGATCATCCCAGTGAATATATTGAGTGATAAAAACTCAACATCTGTTAATACATTGCATTCTATCTTTTAAAAACATATTTTTACATGGTTACTGTCATTGGAAAAAATAAAGAAAATATTACTTGGAAAATCTGAGAAATAATTCACGTTTTCTATCTATAACAACTATAACAATCTGAAATCATAAATGCATGACTTTTTCTTTTATTCAGTCTTACAAAATCAATGAAGGATATAAAAATGGAAATAGTATTCTATATCACAGCATTTTAGCATATTTATTTATTATCTACTAGCATTGTTCCTCTAATGGCTGATTCAATTGCCAAGTTTAAGCTTATGGGACTGGAATTTCCATGAGAATTGCTGATATTCACATCTACATATTCAAGGAGAGCCAATTAAAATGAATAATTATTCAATTAAAGGAGAAGACACTGAGTTAGACATTTATGACAATCTTGAGATCGAAAGTAATAGCAAAATAAGTAAATGACACTGTAGTGTCTTGTCTATGTTTAAAAAGAGTCAAAAAAAGGTCAAAAAATACATGTGGTAGGCAGAATCATGACCCCCTCAAAGATATCCACATCCTAATCATCAGAACCTGTAGATATGTTAAGTTTCATTGAAAAAAGGGATTACAGTCACAGATGGAATTAAAGTTAAAAATCAGCTTACTTTAAGAAGATATATAACACTGAATTAGCCAGATGGGCACACTGAAATTGCAAGCATGCTTAGAATTGGATGAGTGAGGTAAAAAGGGAAGTTAGTGATTAGATGTGAGAAGGATTCAGCCCTTTATTGATGATGATTTTGAAGATAGAGGAATAGGTTCATGAGCCAAGAAATGTGTGTATCCTTTAAAAATTGAAAAAAAAAAAAAAATGCATGGAAACAAATTCTCACATAGAGCATCCAGTAAGGAATATAGTTCTTCAAGCATCTTGGTTTTAGTCCTGTGAGACTCATGTTGGACTTTTGACCTACAGACCTGTAAGGTACTAAATTTGTATTGTATTAAGCCAATAAATATGTAGTATGTATATTTTTACAGCAGCACAACTAACACAATACTCTAGAGAAATTGTATGTTCTACTGTAATTAAAATTTTGGGCATTTTCAAAATAATATACTTTATTTCAAAATAATTTTTGAAAATATTAGTGGAAGAAGCTATTTTAATCCAAAATATTCAACTTATTTCACAAAAATAAACTAATTGATTATAACAGCCATCTTATTTTAAGTTTACATATTACCTGCATTTTCCTAGTAGATATATAGGTTAAGAAACTATGTCTACATTGCCTTTTTGAAAATACTCTGGTTTTCTATTATAATATTCTATTTATCTTTGTTTTTTCTATACTTTGATATTAATTTCTTAATAGTCATCATGATTAAGGTTTATTGTTTCTCTTGAATGTGTAGAATGAAGTATTGCATCAATTTTAGAAAACAAATACATCTTAATTCGAAATCCAATTAGACATGTTTCAGATTCTGACTGCTTCCTAGATGTGCTAGTCTTGCACATATATTTTCCATCATATTGCCTCTCCAACTTATTTCTCGGATTTTTTTTACCTGATTATCAATTCAGTAATCTTTTCTTTAGTTGTTTTTAATCTGTGTTTAATCTGCAGTTAATGTCCAATAATTTACTAACTTCAATTTTTCTATTTTTTTAGTTTTAAAATTATATTTGATTAGTTTTCTCCTTAGTCTGCTGTAGTTCCTCCTGCTTTGCTAATGTTTTTAATCTTTCCTTTTATCACCTTGAACATAATGACAGTCTTTTAAAAACCTGTATCTAATAATAGCAATATAAGAACTCCATTGTTATTCTATTTTCTGATGTTTCTGTTGCTTCTCCTTTATAATAATGCTGTCCCAGTGTGTCTGATTGCCTTTATTGTGTGCTTGTTTTTGTTTATTGTTTTGTGGAAATAAACTGAAAGCTAGTTTCATTATATCGTACCCCTGATAATTCTTCCCTGATTCCCATCTGCTACTGACACTCACCTGCTGACATATGCAGTCCTGTTACTACACACACACACACACACACACACGGGACTGAATTTCTTAGGGCCACTTACATATGTTTAAGCTAAATCACTGTCCATATAAGAACTTGTTTACTGATAGTTTACCTTTAATCCTAGAGTATAGCCCACAGTAGTCCCAATAGAAAGCGCAAGGTGTTTATCAGTGCCCTAATTTGGCAAGCTATGGATTGTACTTTTTCCCTACTTCTTCAAGGCTTTGGGATTTAGTGAGAATGACTTCTGTATCAGGAAAGTTGTGAAAGAGAAGTCTAGAGGCAAGTAAAAAAATACCAAATGATTAAAAGTTTTGAAAAACATAAGGCCTTTGAGAAAAATCAAAAGTGTTGCAATTATGTAGCTCGGAAGGGTTAATCCTAAAGAAAATTTAATGAGATTTCTAATGTATTTATAAAATCAAATATGTAGGCCCACCTATTAGCCTTCTTCTATAAAATATAGGACAATAAAGTACAATAAAATCATTTAGGAAAAAAAAAAAAAAGATTAAAAAATTGAGACATTTAAACAATTAAAAAAAGATAATATTCAGTATGCCTTTATTCAGAGTAGACAGGCACTTGTGTATATGTTTTAGTCCACAGAGAATTGTTCTAGAAAATTTTTCTCTCTGTCTATAGTGGACTCCAAGGAACCATTTTTAAGTTGATTAAAAAGGTGTTATTTTATTAACAATTACTATATTATTATATTAGTCATTAATCATTTTTTTTGTGTGAATTTTATAGACAAAGCTTTGTCTATCCTGGACTATAATAACCCATTAATCAAGATGTAGTAAAACAGCTATTTTGAAATGATTTTTTAAAAATCACCTTACTTCATAAAACTAATTGAACATTTTCGAGTGTGTTTTATAGGCACAGATTTATAATCAGTACAATGTAAAAAATATGCAAATAAAAATAAGATATGATTGTCTCTCTGCATCTGCGGGTTCGGCATCCATGGATTCAACCAATGGCGGATCAAATTTCCATAGTTATATAGATAATCATATTTAAACTGAAAATGCATATAATCAGAAGAAATTGATCGTCGAAATAACTGAAGATTATATTAAAATGCTATTTAGCTGTTTTGACCATTG